>NC_057811.1:474525558-474587600 GCF_018294505.1 Triticum aestivum
TATAGTTCATCACGAAGTTCTACTAACTTGGTGATGGTGACTAGAGAATTCTGTCAATCACTATTTTATCTGGAAGATTAACTCCCACTTGATTCAAGCGATTGTAGTACCCAGACAATCTGAGCACATGCTCACTAGTTGAGCGATTCTCCTCCATCTTTTAGCTATAGAACTTGTTGGAGACTTCATATCTCTCAACTCGGGTATTTGCTTGAAATATTAACTTCAACTCCTGGAACATCTCATATGGTCCATGACGTTCAAAACGTCTTTGAAGTCCCGATTCTAAGCCGTTAAGCATGGTGCACTAAACTATCAAGTAGTCATCATATTGAGCTAGCCAAACGTTCATAACGTTTGCATCTGCTCCTGCAATAGGTCTGTCACCTAGCGGTGCATCAAGGACATAATTTTTCTGTGCAGCAATGAGGATAATCCTCAGATCACGGATCCAATCCGCATCTTTGCTACTAACATTTTTCAACATAATATTTCTCTAGGAACATATCAAAAATAAACAGGGAAGCAACAACGCGAGCTATTGATCTACAACATAATTTGCAAAATACTATCAGGACTAAGTTCATGATAAATTTAAGTTCAATTAATCATATTACTTAAGAACTCCCACTTAGATAGACATGCCTCTAATCCTCTAAGTGATCACGTGATCCATATCAACTAAACCATGTCCGATCATCACGTGAGATGGAGTAGTTTCAACGGTGAACATCACTATGTTGATCATATCTACTATATGATTCACGCTCGACCTTTCGGTCTCCGTGTTCCGAGGCCATATCTGTTATATGCTAGGCTCGTCAAGTTTAACCTGAGTATTCCGCGTGTGCAACTGTTTTGCACCCGTTGTATTTGAACGTAGAGCCTATCACACCCGATCATCACGTGGTGTCTCAGCACGAAGAACTTTCGCAACGGTGCATACTCAGGGAGAACACTTATACTTTGATAATTTAGTGAAGGATCATCTTATAATGCTACCGTCAAACAAAGCAAGATAAGATGCATAAAGGATTAACATCACATGCAATCAATATAAGTGATATGATATGGCCATCATCATCTTGTGCTTGTGATCTCCATCTCCGAAGCACCGTGCTTGTGATCTCCATCTCCGAAGCACCGTCATGATCACCATCGTCACCGGCGCGACACCTTGATCTTCATCGTAGCATCGTTGTCGTCTCGCCAACTTATTGCTTTTACGACTATCGCTACCGCTTAGTGATAAAGTAAAACTATTACATGGCGATTGCATCTCATACAATAAAGCGACAACCATATGGCTCCTGCCAGTTGCCGATAACTCGGTTACAAAACATGATCATCTCATACAACACATTATATCACATCATGTCTTGACCATATCACATCACAACATGCCCTGCAAAAACAAGTTAGACGTCCTCTACTTTGTTGTTGCATATTTTACGTGGCTGCTACGGGCTTAGCAAGAACCGTTCTTACCTACGCATCAAAACCACAACGATAGTTTGTCAAGTTGGTGCTGTTTTAACCTTCGCAAGGACCGGGCGTAGCCACACTCGGTTCAACTAAAGTGAGAGAGACAGACACCCGCCGGTCACCTTTAAGCAACGAGTGCTCGCAACGGTGAAACCAGTCTCGCGTAAGCGTACGCGTAATGTCGGTCCGGGCCGCTTCATCTCACAATACCGCTGAACCAAAGTATGACATGCTGGTAAGCAGTATGACTTATATCGCTCACAACTCACTTGTGTTCTACTCGTGCATAACATCAACGCATAAAACCAGGCTCGGATGCCACTGTTGGGGAACGTAGTAATTTCAAAAAATTTCCTACGCACACGCAAGATCATGGTGATGCATAGCAACGAGAGGGAAGAGTGTTGTCCACGTACCCTCGTAGACCGACAGCGGAAGCGTTATCACAACGCGGTTGATGTAGTCGTACGTCTTCACGATCCGACCGATCAAGTACCGAACGTACGGCACCTCCGAGTTCTACACACGTTCAGCTCGATGACGTCCCTCGAACTCCGATCCAGCCGAGTGTTGAGGGAGAGTTTCGTCAGCACGACGGCGTGGTGACGATGATGATGTTCCACCGACGCAGGGCTTCGCCTAAGCTCCACAACGGTATTATCGAGGTGTAATATGGTGGAGGGGGGCACCGCACACGGCTAAGAGATCTCAAGGATCAATTGTTGTGTCTCTGGGGTGCCCCCTTGCCCCCGTATATAAAGGAGCAAGGGAGGAGGAGGCCGGCCCTAGGAGGGGGCGCACCAAGTGTGGAGTCCTACTAGGACTCCCTAGTCCTAGTAGGATTCCACCTCCCATATGGAATAGGAAAAGAGGAAGGGAAAAAGAGAAGGAAGGAAGGGGGCGCCCCCTTTCCCTAGTCCAATTCGGACCAGACCAAGGGGAGGGGTGCGGCCACCCTTGAGGCCCTTTTCCTTCTTTCCCGTATGGCCCAATAAGGCCCAATACGTATTCCCGTAACTCTCCGGTACTCCGAAAAGTACCCGAATCACTCGGAACCTTTCCGAAGTCCGAATATAGTCGTCCAATATATCGATCTTTACGTCTCGACCATTTCGAGACTCCTCGTCATGTCCCCGATCTCATCCGGGACTCCGAACTCCTTCGTTACATCAACATACATAAACTCATAATAAAACTGTCATCGGTACGTTACTTACCCGAGATTTGATCGTCGGTATCCCAATACCTTGTTCAATGTCGTTACCGGCAAGTCACTTTACTCGTACCGTAATGCATGATCCTGTGACCAAACACTTGGTCACATTGAGCTCATTATGATGATGCATTACCTAGTGGGCCCAGAGATACCTCTCCGTCATACGGAGTGACAAATCCCAGTCTCGATTTGTGCCAACCCAACAGACACTTTCGGAGATACCCGTAGTGCACCTTTATAGTCACTCAGTTACGTTGTGACGTTTGGCACACCCAAAGCACTCCTACGGTATCAATCTCATGGTCTAAGGAAATGATACTTGACATTTGGAAAAGCTCTAGCAAACGAACTACACGATCTTTTGTGCTATGCTTAGGATTGGGTCTTGTCCATCACATCAGTCTCCTAATGATGCGATCCCGTTATCAATGACATCCAATGTCCATAGTCAGGAAACCATGACTATCTGTTGATCAACGAGCTAGTCAACTAGAGGCTCACTAGGGACATATTGTGGTCTATGTATTCACACATGTATTACGATTTCCGGATAACACAATTATAGCATGAACAATAGACAATTATCATGAACAAGGAAATATAATAATAACCATTTTATTATTGCCTCTAGGGCATATTTTGTTGGGGATCGTAGCAGAATTTTAAAATTTTCCTACGCTTAGCAAGATCCATCTATGGAGTATACTAGCAACGAGGGGAAAGGAGTGCATCTACATACCCTTGTAGATCGCGAGCGGAAGCGTTCCAATGAACGAGGTTGATGGAGTCGTACTCGCCGTGATCCACATCACCGATGACCGAGTGCCGAACGGACAGCACCTCCGCGTTCAACACACGTACGGAGCAGCGACGTCTCCTCCTTCTTGATCCAGCAAGGGGAAAGGAGAGGTTGATGGAGATCTAGCAGCACGACGGCGTGGTGGTGGATGTAGCGGGATCTCGGCAGGGCTTCGCCGAGCTTCTGCGAGAGGGAGAGGTGTTGCAGGGGAGGAGGGAGGCGCCAAAGGCTGTAGTACTACTGCCCTCCCTCCCTCCTTTATATAGGCCCCCTGGGAGGGGGGGGGGGCGCCGGCCAAGACCCATCTACATGGGGGGGGGGGGCGGCGGCTAGGGGGAGACTTGCCCCCCAAGGCAAGTGGGGCGCCCCCCTACCCTAGGGTTTCCAACCCTAGGCGCAGTGGGGAGGCCCATGGGGGGTGCCCCAGCCCACTAAGGGCTGGTTCCCTTCCCACTTCAGCCCATGGGGCCCTACGGGATAGGTGGCCCCACCCGGTGGACCCCCGGGACCCTTCCGGTGGTCCCGGTACAATACCGGTGATCCCCGAAACATTCCCGGTGGCCGAAACTTGACTTCCTATATATAATTCTTCACCTCCGGACCATTCCGGAACCTCTCGTGACGTCCGGGATCTCATCTGGGACTCCGAACAACTTTCGGGTTTTCGCATACTCATATCTCTACAACCCTAGCGTCACCGAACCTTAAGTGTGTAGACCCTACGGGTTCGGGAGACATGCAGACATGACCGAGACACCTCTCCGGTCAATAACCAACAGCGGGATCTGGATACCCATGTTGGCTCCCACATGTTCCACGATGATCTCATCGGATGAACCACGATGTTGAGGATTCAATCAATCCCGTATACAATTCCCTTTGTCAATCAGTATGTTACTTGCCCAAGATTCGATCGTCGGTATCCCAATACCTTGTTCAATCTCGTTACCGGTAGGTCTCTTTACTCGTACCGCAATGCATGATCCGTGACTAACGCCTTAAACACATTGTGCTCATTATGATGATGCATTACCGAGTGGGCCCAGAGATACCTCTCCGTCATACGGAGTGACAAATCCCAGTCTCGATCTGTGCCAACCCAATAGACACTTTCGGAGATACCCGTAGTGGACCTTTATAGTCACCCAGTTACGTTGTGACGTTTGGCACACCCAAAGTGCTCCTACGGTATCCGGGAGTTGCACGATCTCATGGTCTAAGGAGAAGATACTTGACATTGGAAAAGCTCTAGCAAACAAACTACACGATCTTTGAGCGATGCTTAGGATTGGGTCTTGTCCATCACATCATTCTCCTAATGATGTGATCCCGTTATCAATGACATCCAATGTCCATAGTCAGGAAACCATGACTATCTGTTGATCAACGAGCTAGTCAACTAGAGGCTTACTAGGGACACGTTGTGGTCTATGTATTCACACATGCATTATGATTTCCGGATAACACAATTATAGCATGAACAATAGACAATTACCATGAACAAAGAAATATAATAATAACCATTTATTATTGCCTCTAGGGCCACCAGAAGCTCGGCGAAGCCCTGCCGGCATCCCGCTACATCCACCACCACGCCGTCGTGCTGCTGGATCTCCATCAACCTCTCCTTTCCCCTTGCTGGATCAAGAAGGAGGAGACGTCGCTGCACCGTACGTGTGTTGAACGCGGAGGTGCCGTCCGTTCGGCACTCGGTCATCGGTGATTTGGATCACGGCGAGTACGACTCCGTCATCCACGTTCGTTGGAACGCTTCCGCTCGCGATCTACAAGGGTATGTAGATGCACTCCTTTCCCCTCGTTGCTAGTATACTCCATAGATGCATCTTCGTGAGCGTAGGAAAATTTTAAAATTATGCTACGATTCCCAACAGCTTACTGCTCCTCCATTCAAAATATACACGTATCCGGTTTGGGACTTCGAGTCATCCAGATCTGTGTCGAAGCTAGCGTCGACGTAACCCTTTACGACGAGCTCTTCGTCACCTCCATAAACGAGAAACATATCCTTAGTCCTCTTCAGGTACTTCAGGATATTCTTGACCGCTGTCCAGTGTTCCATGCCGGGATTACTTTGGTACCTTCCTACCAAACTTACGGCAAGGTTTACATCAGGTCTGGTACACAGCATGGCATACATAATAGACCCTATGGCCGAGGCATAGGGGATGACACTCATCTTTTCTCTATCTTCTGCCGTGGTCGGGCATTGAGCCGTGCTCAATTGCACACCTTGCAATACAGGCAAGAACCCCTTCTTGGACTGATCCATATTGAACTTCTTCAATATCTTGTCAAGGTACGTACTTTGTGAAAGACCAATGAGGCGTCTTGATCTATCTCTATAGATCTTGATGCCTAATATATAAGCAGCTTCTCCAAGGTCCTTCATTGAAAAACACTTATTCAAATAGGCCTTTATACTTTCCAAGAATTCTATATCATTTCCCATCAATAGTATGTCATCCACATATAATATGAGAAATGCTACAGAGCTCCCACTCACTTTCTTGTAAACACAGGCTTCTCCATAAGTCTGTGTAAACCCAAACGCTTTGATCATCTCATCAAAGCGAATGTTCCAACTCCGAGATGCTTGCACCAGCCCATAGATTGAGCGCTGGAGCTTGCATACTTTGTTAGCATTCTTAGGATCGACAAAACCTTCCGGCTGCATCATATACAATTCTTCCTTAAGGAAGCCATTAAGGAATGCCGTTTTGACGTCCATCTGCCATATCTCATAATCATAGTATGCGGCAATTGCTAACATGATTCGGACGGACTTCAGCTTCGCTACGGGTGAGAAAGTCTCATCGTAGTCAACCCCTTGAACTTGTCGATAACCCTTAGCGACAAGTCGAGCCTTATAGATGGTCACATTACCATCCGCGTCTGTCTTCTTCTTAAAGATCCATTTGTTTTCTATGGCTCGCCGATCATCGGGCAAGTCAGTCAAAGTCCATACTTCGTTTTCATACATGGATCCTATCTCGGATTTCATGGCTTCTAGCCATTTGTCGGAATCCGGGCCCGCCATCGCTTCTTCATAGTTCGAAGGTTCACCGTTGTCTAACAACATGATTTCCAGGACAGGGTTGCCGTACCACTCTGGTGCGGAACGTGTCCTTGTGGACCTACGAAGTTCAGCAGTAACTTGATCCGAAGCTTCATGATCATCATCATTAACTTCCTCCCCAGTCGGTGTAGGCACCACAGGAACATCTTCCCGCGCTGCGCTACTTTCCGGTATGGAAGGGGTGACTATCACCTCATCAAGTTCCACTTTCCTCCCACTTACTTCCTTCGAGAGAAACTCTTTCTCCAGAAAGGACCCGTTCTTGGCAACGAAGATCTTGCCTTCGGATCTGAGGTAGAAGGTATACCCAATAGTTTCCTTAGGGTATCCTATGAAGACGCATTTCTCCGACTTGGGTTCGAGCTTTTCAGGTTGAAGTTTCTTGACATAAGCATCGCATCCCCAAACTTTTAGAAACGACAGCTTAGGTTTGTTCCCAAACCATAATTCATACGGTGTCGTCTCAATGGATTTCGACGGAGCCCTATTTAAAGTGAATGCGGCAGTCTCTAAAGCATAGCCCCAAAATGAGAGCGGTAAATCGGTAAGAGACATCATAGATCGCACCATATCCAATAGAGTGCGATTACGACGTTTGGACACACCGTTTCGCTGAGGTGTTCCAGGCAGCGTGAGTTGTGAAACGATTCCACATTTCCTTAAGTGCGCACCAAATTCATGACTTAAATATTCTCCACCATGATCTGATCGTAAGAATTTTATTTTTTTGTCACGTTGATTCTCAACCTCACTCTGAAATTCCTTGAACTTTTCAAAGGTTTCAGACTTGTGTTTCATTAGGTAGACATACCCATATCTACTTAAATCATCAGTGAGAGTGAGAACATAATGATATGCTCCGCGAGCCTCAACACTCATTGGACCGCACACATCGGTATGTATGATTTCCAATAAGTTGGTTGCTCGCTCCATTGTTCCGGAGAATGGAGTCTTGGTCATCTTACCCATGAGGCATGGTTCGCACGTGTCAAATGATTCGAAATCAAGAGACTCCAAAAGTCCATCTGCATGGAGCTTCTTCATGCGCTTGACACCAATGTGACCAAGGCGGCAGTGCCACAAGTATGTGGGACTATCGTTATCAACTTTACATCTTTTGGTATTCACACTATGAATATGTGTAACATCACGTTCGAGATTCATCAAGAATAAACCATTGACCAGCGGGGCATGACCATAAAACATATCTCTCAAATAAATAGAACAACCATTATTCTCGGATTTAAATGAGTAGCCATCTCGAATTAAACGAGATCCAGATACAATGTTCATGCTCAAAGCTGGCACTAAATAACAATTATTGAGGTTTAAAACTAATCCCGTAGGTAGATGCAGAGGTAGCGTGCCGACGGCGATCACATCGACCTTGGAACCATTCCCGACGCGCATCGTCACCTCGTCCTTTGCCAGTCTCCGTTTATTCCGCAGTTCCTGTTTTGAGTTACAAATATGAGCAACCGCACCGGTATCAAATACCCAGGAGCTACTACGAGTACTGGTAAGGTACACATCAATTACATGTATATCACATATACCTTTGGTGTTGCCGGCCTTCTTGTCCGCTAAGTATTTGGGGCAGTTCCGCTTCCAGTGACCACTTCCCTTGCAATAAAAGCACTCAGTCTCAGGCTTGGGTCCATTCTTGGCTTCTTCCCAGTAACTGGCTTACCGGGCGCGGCAACTCCCTTGCCGTCCTTCTTGAAGTTCTTCTTACCCTTGCCCTTCTTGAACTTAGTGGTTTTATTCACCATCAACACTTGATGTTCTTTTCTGATCTCCACCTCCGCTGATTTCAGCATCGAATATACCTCAGGAATGGTCTTTTCCATCCCCTGCATATTGAAGTTCATCACAAAGCTCTTGTAGCTTGGTGGAAGCGACTGAAGGATTCTGTCAATGACCGCGTCATCCGGGAGATTAACTCCCAGCTGAGACAAGCGGTTGTGTAACCCAGACATTCTGAGTATGTGCTCACTAACAGAACTATTCTCCTCCATTTTACAGCTGAAGAACTTGTCGGAGACTTCATATCTCTCGACCCGGGCATGAGCTTGGAAAACCATTTTCAGCTCTTCGAACATCTCATATGCTCCATGTTTCTCAAAACGCTTTTGGAGACCCGGTTCTAAGCTGTAAAGCATGCCGCACTGAACGAGGGAGTAATCATCAGCACGTGATTGCCAAGCGTTCATAACGTCTTGGTTCTCTGGGATTGGTGCTTCACCTAGCGGTGCTTCTAGGACATAATCTTTCTTGGCAGCTATGAGGATGATCCTCAGGTTCCGGACCCAGTCCGTATAGTTGCTGCCATCATCTTTCAGCTTGGTTTTCTCTAGGAACGCGTTGAAGTTGAGGACAACGTGGGCCATTTGATCTACAAGACATATTGTAAAGATTTTAGACTAAGTTCATGATAATTAAGTTCATCTAATCAAATTATCAATGAACTCCCACTCAGATAGACATCCCTCTAGTCATCTAAGTGAAACATGATCCGAGTTAACTAGGCCGTGTCCGATCATCACGTGAGACGGACTAGTCAAGATCGGTGAACATCTCCATGTTGATCGTATCTTCTATACGACTCATGCTCGACCTTTCGGTCCTCCGTGTTCCGAGGCCATGTCTGTACATGCTAGGCTCGTCAAGTCAACCTAAGTGTATTGCGTGTGTTCCGAGGCCATGTCTGTACATGCTAGGCTCGTCAACACCCGTTGTATGCGAACGTTAGAATCTATCACACCCGATCATCACGTGGTGCTTCGAAACAACGAACCTTCGCAACGGTGCACAGTTAGGGGGAACACTTTCTTGAAATTATTATAAGGGATCATCTTACTTACTACCGTCGTTCTAAGCAAATAAGATGCAAAACATGATAAACATCACATGCAATCAAATAGTGACATGATATGGCCAATATCATTTTGCTCCTTTGATCTCCATCTTCGGGGCACCATGATCATCTTCGTCACCGGCATGACACCATGATCTCCATCATCATGATCTCCATCATTGTGTCTTCATGAAGTTGTCACGCCAACGATTACTTCTACTTCTATGGCTAACACGTTTAGCAATAAAGTAAAGTAATTTACATGGCGTTATTCAATGACACGCAGGTCATACAAAATAATAAAGACAACTCCTATGGCTCCTGCCGGTTGTCATACTCATCGACATGCAAGTCGTGATTCCTATTACAAGAATATGATCAATCTCATACATCACATATATCATTCATCACATCTTCTGGCCATATCACATCACATAGCACATGCTGCAAAAACAAGTTAGACGTCCTCTAATTGTTGTTGCAAGTTTTTACGTGGCTTGAATAGGTTTCTAGCAAGAACGTTTCTTACCTACGTAAAACCACAACGTGATGTGCCAATTTCTATTTACCCTTCATAAGGACCCTTTTCATCGAATCCGTTCCGACTAAAGTGGGAGAGACAGACACCCGCTAGCCACCTTATGCAACTAGTGCATGTCAGTCGGTGGAACCTGTCTCACGTAAGCGTACGTGTAAGGTCGGTCCGGGCCGCTTCATCCCACAATACCGCCGAAACAAGATAAGACTAGTAGCGGCAAGAAGAATTGGCAACATCTACGCCCACAACTGCTTTGTGTTCTACTCGTGCATAGTAACTACGCATAGGCCTGGCTCATGATGCCACTGTTGGGGATCGTAGCAGAATTTTAAAATTTTCCTACGCTCACCAAGATCCATCTATGGAGTATACTAGCAACGAAGGGAAAGGAGTGCATCTACATACCCTTGTAGATCGCGAGCGGAAGCGTTCCAATGACCGAGGTTGATGGAGTCGTACTCGCCGTGATCCAAATCACCGATGACCGAGTGCCGAACGGACAGCACCTCCGCGT
Source organism: Triticum aestivum (assembly GCF_018294505.1). NCBI lineage: Eukaryota > Viridiplantae > Streptophyta > Magnoliopsida > Poales > Poaceae > Triticum > Triticum aestivum. The sequence continues at coordinate 474,536,065 of NC_057811.1, forward strand.
TCAACACAGGTACGGAGCAGCGACGTCTCCTCCTTCTTGATCCAGCAAGGGGAAAGGAGAGGTTGATGGAGATCCAGCAGCACGACGGCGTGGTGGTGGATGTAGCGGGATCTCGGCAGGGCTTCGCCGAGCTTCTGCGAGAGGGAGAGGTGTTGCAGGGGAGGAGGGAGGCGCCAAAGGCTGTAGTACTACTGCCCTCCCTCCCCCCTTTATATAGGCCCCCTGGGAGGGGCGGGGGGCGCCGGCCAAGACCCATCTACATGGGGGGGGGGGCGGCGGCCAGGGGGGAGACTTGCCCCCCAAGGCAAGTGGGGCGCCCCCCCCACCCTAGGGTTTCCAACCCTAGGCGCAGGGGGGAGGCCCATGGGGGGTGCCCCAGCCCACTAAGGGCTGGTTCCCTTCCCACTTCAGCCCATGGGGCCCTCCGGGATAGGTGGCCCCACCCGGTGGACCCCCGGGACCCTTCCGGTGGTCCCGGTACAATACCGGTGACCCCCGAAACTTTCCCGGTGGCCGAAACTTGACTTCCTATATATAATTCTTCACCTCCGGACCATTCCGGAACTCCTCGTGACGTCCGGGATCTCATCCGGGACTCCGAAACAACTTTCGGGTTTCCGCATACTCATATCTCTACAACCCTAGCGTCACCGAACCTTAAGTGTGTAGACCCTACGGGTTCGGGAGACATGCAGACATGACCGAGACGCCTCTCCGGTCAATAACCAACAGCGGGATCTGGATACCCATGTTGGCTCCCACATGTTCCACGATGATCTCATCGGATGAACCACGATGTCGAGGATTCAATCAATCCCGTATACAATTCCCTTTGTCAATCGGTATGTTACTTGCCCGAGATTCGATCGTCGGTATCCCAATACCTTGTTCAATCTCGTTACCGGCAAGTCTCTTTACTCGTACCGCAATGCATGATCCCGTGACTAACGCCTTAGTCACATTGAGCTCATTATGATGATGCATTACCGAGTGGGCCCAGAGATACCTCTCCGTCATACGGAGTGACAAATCCCAGTCTCGATCCGTGCCAACCCAACAGACACTTTCGGAGATACCCGTAGTGTACCTTTATAGTCACCCAGTTACGTTGTGACGTTTGGCACACCCAAAGTGACTCCTACGGTATCCGGGAGTTGCACGATCTCATGGTCTAAGGAGAAGATACTTGACATTGGAAAAGCTCTAGCAAACGAACTACACGATCTTTGAGCTATGCTTAGGATTGGGTCTTGTCCATCACATCATTCTCCTAATGATGTGATCCCGTTATCAATGACATCCAATGTCCATAGTCAGGAAACCATGACTATCTGTTGATCAACGAGCTAGTCAACTAGAGGCTTACTAGGGACACGTTGTGGTCTATGTATTCACACATGCATTACGATTTCCGGATAACACAATTATAGCATGAACAATAGACAATTACCATGAACAAAGAAATATAATAATAACCATTTATTATTGCCTCTAGGGCATATTTCCAACATATTTCCAACAGTCTCCCACTTGCACTAGAGTCAATAATCTAGTTACATTGTGATGAATCGAACACCCATAGAGTTCTGGTGTTGATCATGTTTTGCTCTAGGGAGAGGTTTAGTCAACGGATCTGCTACATTCAGGTCCATATGTACTTTACAAATATCTATGTCTCCATTTTGAACACTTTCACGAATGGAGTTGAAGCGACGCTTGATATGCCTGGTCTTCCTGTGAAACCTGGGCTCCTTGGCAAGGGCAATAGCTCCAGTGTTGTCACAGAAGAGAGTCATCGGGCCCGACTCATTGGGAATAACTCCTAGGTCGGTAATGAACTCCTTCACCCAGATTGCTTCTTGTGCTGCCTCTGAGGCCGCCATGTATTCCGCTTCACATGTAGATCCCGCCACAACACTTTGCTTGCAACTGCACCAGCTTATTGCCCCACCATTCAAAATATACACGTATCCGGTTTGTGACTTAGAGTCATCCAGATCTGTGTCGAAGCTAGCATCGACGTAACCCTTTACGACGAGCTCTTCGTCACCTCCATAAACGAGAAACATATCCTTAGTCCTCTTCAGGTACTTCAGGATATTCTTGACCGCTGTCCAGTGTTCCATGCCGGGATTACTTTGGTACCTTCCTACCAAACTTACGGCAAGGTTTACATCAGGTCTGATACACAACATGGCATACATAATAGACCCTATGGCCGAGGCATAGGGGATGACACTCATCTTTTCTCTATCTTCTGCCGTGGTCGGGCATTGAGCCGTGCTCAATTGCACACCTTGCAATACAGGCAAGAACCCCTTCTTGGACTGATCCATATTGAACTTCTTCAATATCTTGTCAAGGTACGTACTTTGTGAAAGACCAATGAGGCGTCTTGATCTATCTCTATAGATCTTGATGCCTAATATGTAAGCAGCTTCTCCAAGGTCCTTCATTGAAAAACACTTATTCAAGTAGGCCTTTATACTTTCCAAGAATTCTATATCATTTCCCATCAATAGTATGTCCTCTAGATATAATATGAGAAATGTACAGAGCTCCCACTCACTTTCTTGTAAACACAGGCTTCTCCATAAGTCTGTGTAAACCCAAACGCTTTGATAATCTCATCAAATCGAATGTTCCAACTCCGAGATGCTTGCACCAGCCCATAGATGGAGCGCTGGAGCTTGCATACCTTGTTAGCATTCTTAGGATCGACAAAACCTTCCGGCTACATCATATACAATTCTTCCTTAAGAAAGTCGTTAAGGAATGCCGTTTTGACGTCCATTTGCCATATCTCATAATCATAGAATGCGACAATTGCTAACATGATTCGTACGGACTTCAGCTTCGCTATGGGTGAGAAAGTCTCATCGTAGTCAACCCCTTGAACTTGTCGATAACCCTTAGCGACAAGTCGAGCCTTATAGATGGTCACATTACCATCCGCGTCCGTCTTCTTCTTAAATATCCATTTATTTTCTATGGCTCGCCGATCATCGGGCAAGTCAGTCAAAGTCCATACTTCGTTTTCATACATGGATCCTATCTCGGATTTCATGGCTTCTAGCCATTTATCGGAATCTGGGCCCGCCATCGCTTCTTCATAGTTCGAAGGTTCACCGTTGTCTAACAACATGATTTCCAAGACAGGGTTGCCGTACCACTCTGGCGCGGAACGTGTCCTTGTGGACCTACGAAGTTCAGCAGTAACTTGATCCGAAGTACCTTGATCATCATCATTAGCTTCCTCTCTAGTCAGTGCAGGCATCACAGGAACATCTTCCTGAGCTGCGCCACTTTCCGGTTCAAGAGGTAGTACTTCATCAAGTTCCACTTTCCTCCCACTTACTTCTTTCGAGAGAAATTCTTTCTCCAGAAAGGACCCGTTCTTGGCAACAAAGATCTTGCCTTCGGATCTGAGGTAGAAGGGATACCCAATGGTTTCCTTAGGGTATCCTATGAAGACGCATTTTTGCTACTTGGGTTCGAGCTTTTCAGGTTGAAGTTTCTTGACATAAGCATCGCATCCCCAAACTTTTAGAAACGATAGCTTAGGTTTCTTCCCAAACCATAATTCATATGGTGTCATCTCAACGGATTTCTACGGAGCCCTATTTAAAGTGAATGCGGCAGTCTCTAAAGCATAGCCCCAAAATGAGAGCGGTAGATCGCTAAGAGACATCATAGATCGCACCATATCCAATAGAGTGCGATTACGATGTTCGGACACACCATTTCGCTGAGGTGTTCCAGGCGGCGTGAGTTGTGAAACTATTCCACATTTCCTTAAGTGTGTGCCAAATTCGTGACTCAAATATTCCCCTCCACGATCTGATCGTAAGAACTTTATTTTCCTGTCACGTTGATTCTCAACCTCACTCTGAAATTCCTTGAACTTTTCAAAGGTCTCAGACTTGTGTTTCATTAGGTAGACATACCCATATCTACTCAAGTCATCAGTGAGAGTGAGAACATAATGATAGCCACCGCGAGCCTCAACACTCATTGGACCGCACACATCAGTATGTATGATTTCCAATAAGTTGGTTGCTCGCTCCATTGTTCCGGAGAACGGAGTCTTGGTCATCTTACCCATGAGGCATGGTTCGCACGTGTCAAATGATTCGTAATCAAGAGACTCTAAAAGTCCATCAGCATGGAGCTTCTTCTTGCGCTTGACACCAATGTGACCAAGGCGGCAGTGCCACAAGTATGTGGGACTATCGTTATCAACTTTACATCTTTTGGTATTCACACTATGAATATGTGTAACATCACGTTCGAGATTTATTAAGAATAAACCATTGACCAGCGGGGCATGACCATAAAACATATCTCTCATATAAATAGAACAACCATTATTCTCGGATTTAAATGAGTAGCCATCTCGCATTAAACGAGATCCAGATACAATGTTCATGCTCAAAGCTGGCACTAAATAACAATTATTGAGGTTTAAAACTAATCCCGTAGGTAAATGTAGAGGTAGCGTGCCGACGGCGATCACATCGACCTTGGAACCATTCCCGACGCGCATCGTCACCTCGTCCTTCGCCAGTCTCCGCTTATTCCGCAGCTCCTGCTTTGAGTTACAAATATGAGCAACCGCACCGGTATCAAATACCCAGGAGCTACTACGAGTACTGGTAAGGTACACATCAATTACATGTATATCACATATACCTTTGGTGTTGCCGGCCTTCTTGTCCGCTAAGTATTTGGGGCAGTTCCGCTTCCAGTGACCACTTCCCTTGCAATAAAAGCACTCAGTCTCAGGCTTGGGTCCATTCTTTGGCTTCTTCTCGGCAACTGACTTACCGGGCGCGGCAACTCCCTTGCCGTCCTTCTTGAAGTTCTTCTTACCCTTGCCTTTCTTGAACTTAGTGGTTTTATTCACCATCAACACTTGATGTTCCTTTTTGATATCCACCTCCGCTGATTTCAGCATTGAATATACCTCAGGAATGGTCTTTTCCATCCCCTGCATATTGAAGTTCATCACAAAGCTCTTGAAGCTCGGTGGAAGCGACTGAAGGATTCTGTCAATGACCGCGTCATCCGGGAGATTAACTCCCAGCTGAGACAAGCGGTTGTGTAACCCAGACATTTTGAGTATGTGCTCGCTGACAGAACTATTTTCCTCCATCTTACAACTGAAGAACTTGTCGGAGACTTCATATCTCTCGACCCGGGCATGAGCTTGGAAAACCATTTTCAGCTCTTCGAACATCTCATATGCTCCGTGTTGCTCAAAATGCTTTTGGAGCCCCGGTTCTTAGCTGTAAAGCATGCCGCACTGAACGAGGGAGTAATCATCAGCACGCTGCTGCCAAGCGTTCATAACGTCTTGGTTCTCTGGGATTGGTGCTTCACCTAGCGGTGCTTCTAGGACATAACCTTTCTTGGCAGCTATGAGGATGATCCTCAGGTTCCGGACCCAGTCCGTATAGTTGCTGCCATCATCTTTCAGCTTGGTTTTCTCTAGGAACGCGTTGAAGTTGAGGGCAACGTGGGCCATTTGATCTACAAGACATATTGTAAAGATTTTAGACTAAGTTCATGATAATTAAGTTCATCTAATCAAATTATTCAATGAACTCCCACTCAGATAGACATCGCTCTAGTCATCTAAGTGAAACATGATCCGAGTCAACTAGGCCGTGTTCGATCATCACGTGAGACGGACTAGTCAACATTGGTGAACATCTTCATATTGATCGTATCTTCTATACGACTCATGCTCGACCTTTCGGTCTTCCGTGTTCCGAGGCCATGTCTGTACATGCTAGGCTCGTCTAGTCAACCTAAGTGTATTGCGTGTGTAAATCTGGCTTACACCCGTTGTATTCGAACGTTAGAATCTATCACACCCGATCATCACGTGGTGCTTCGAAACAATGAACCTTCGCAACGGTGCACAGTTAGGGGGAACACTTTCTTGAAATTATTGCGAGGGATCATCTTATTTAAGCTACCATCGTTCTAAGCAAATAAGATGTAAAACATGATAAACATCACATGCAATCAAATAGTGACATGATATGGCCAATATCATTTTGCTCCTTTGATCTCCATCTTCGGGGCGCCATGATCATCTTCGTCACCGGCATGACACCATGATCTCCATCATCATGATCTCCATCATCGTGTCTTCATGAAGTTGTCAGGCCAACGATTACTTCTACTTCTATGGCTAACGTGTTTAGCAATAAAGTAAAGTAATTTACATGGCGTTATTCAATGACACGCAGGTCATACAAAAAAAAGACAACTCCTATGGCTCCTGCCGGTTGTCATACTCATCGACATGCAAGTTGTGATTCCTATTACAAGAACATGATCAATCTTATACATCACATATATTTCATTCATCACATCCTTTTGGCCATATCACATCACAAGGCATATGCTGCAAAAACAAGTTAGACGTCCTCTAATTTGTAGCGACCAGACCTCAAATGGTCTGTGCTGCTGTGCACCAGTGTCATCCCTGGATCAGTAATGCTGACACGCACAGTACAAATGGAGGATTTATAACAGAGTAGCAATCACACACTTATTACATCGAATATCTCCAAAGAGATTAAGTATGATAAACATGGCTTAAGGCCATCTTGAAACGATAACAGCGGAAGACTTGGAAGATAAGTGAGTCCATCAACTCCAGTGGCATCACTGAGTATAAGACCACGACCTAAGGCACCTTACTCGTCTTCTGAAAAGTCTGCAACATGAAACGTTGCAGCCCGAAAACGGGTCAGCACATGGAATATGCTGGCAATGTAACACATAGAGAATAATGAACAATAAGAATGCTATACTACATGCATATATGGCTGGTGGAAAGATCTATGGTTACAATTTTGCGAAAAGCCAATTTTTCCCTACTTCAAAGGAATAAATTTTATTTAACTATCATGGTGGTTGTTAAACATTGAGAAGGTACGTCCAACTCAATCCCAATTAAGTGTCATCAATAACCCAACAAAATTAATTAGAAGTAACATGGTGATGAGATTCAAATGATAATCCAGGTACTAGATACTCAAGTTGTCCATAACCGGGGACACGGCTAATCATGATTAGTTTGTACACTCTGCAGAGGTTTGTGCACTTTTCCCCACAAGACTCGATCGCCTCCGCTTGATTCTCGCACTGCATGATGTTTGAGAAACGGATGACCGAGACACAGTCTTTCAGGAACAATCACTCTTTACTCTGGATGGACCGGTACACCTACTTTCCCCTACATCTGCTAGCCCACCTCTTCAAGAGATCATGTAACCTACTCAACTATGCTAGAGCCCATAATAGCTTGTGGCTGCACACGGAAGTTTCTAGCATGAATAATCTTATGATCCCTTTGAGCCTGGGTGGCGGTCCTTATACAAACGGACAACACTGGGTTCTCCAGGTGCCTCAATCCACCCAGATGTGAGTTTTAGTTGCCACCTTAAGTAAACCATTATTAACAATCTCACATCTGTCATGAATTTCACTCAAACCCAATCCACGTCTACGAGCATAGCATGGCAATATAATAGCAACGTAGAAGTAACTCCCAAGGGTTTGATAAATAAACAGGTAATAGGTACTACCTCAACTACTTCCCAATTCCCACAGTTTAATTAGATCCTAATCAATGCAATGTTTGAGGAAAAGATCTAATGCAATAAAAACTGGGTATGGAAGGTATGATCAAAGTGTTACTTGCCTTGCTGATGATCCGCAAAACCTAGCGATTCGAAGTAACAAGCGGCACACTCCGGGTACTCTATCGCAAACAAACAAGCAGACAATCAGTACTCATCTAATGCACAGGTAAAACTCAAATGAAAGATCCAACCAGAAAGTTCAACTTAAGAACTCTGGTTTGCAAAAAGAATCAACTCGAACGAAGCAACGAAAGTCAAACGGCGAAAGAAACAAGCTTCGTTTACTATTCTGGATCTAGGTCAAATTTTACAGTAGCAAAAACTTGTTTGAGTAGGTTAAACGGAAAGAGAATTTCGAGATGAAACTCTAGGCGCTTGAATCGCCTGATTCCGATAAACGAGCGAAAAGTTAAACAGAAACAAAGATTCGATCAGAAATCGAATCTGAGATAATCGCGGAAAAATCTGACGAAAAAGAAAAACAGACGAAAGGTTAAAGAACGGACGTTCGTTAACAGAGAAAACCGTCGAACGCGTTCGTTAAAACGAACGGTTCGGTGAACGTTCACAAAATAACAAAACCGAAAAAAACCGATCTAGGTTTTTTTTTAAAAACGAACGGTTTTTTTAAACAAAACCGGCAACGAACGGCGGCGAGGTACCTCGTCGGGGCGGGACTCCGGCGGGGCGGCGAGGGTGCGGGGGTGCTCGGGAGGGCGAGGGGCGGCGAGGGGGCGGCGTGCGGCGACGAACGGCGGCGGGGCTCGGGCTCGGCTCCGGCGACGGGGCGGGCAAGAGCGGGCGGCGACGGGGTGAGAGAAGAGGGGGGGGGGGCGGCGGTATATATAGAAGGGGGGGCGGTGGCTTGGGGAAGGGGCAGGCGGCGGGGTGCGTGCGGGTGCCGGACTCGGCGGCGGCGGGGTCGTGCGAGAGGAGGACGACGCGCGGGCGGGCCGGCGGCCTGGCTCGGCTGGGCTTGGCCTAGTCGGGCGCTGCGCATTTTTTTAAATACGTTCCGCGGAAAAAATTTCATAGAAAAATAAATAAAATCCAAATAAGATAAAACAAAATTTTCCCGTCTAGTTAGAAAATCTAGAATAGGGTGAACATTTTTTTAACACAAAATAAATTTTGAAAACATGCACTATTTTTAATGCAATTAAAATTGCAAATAAAATCCGAATAAAATTCAATAAATGATTTTCACATTTTTCCTCCAGTATTTCAATTGTTTGGAGAAGTCATATTTTCTCCTCTCATTTATTTTGTTTAATGAAATATTTTTCCGGAGAGAAAAATAATTAAAAACCAAAATCCTCGTCTTATTATTTGATGAAAAATCAAATATGAAAATTTGAGAAAATCCCCAACTCTCTCCGAGGGTCCTTGAGTTGCTTAGGATTTATCGAGGATTTGTCAAAATGCAATAAAATATGATATGCAATGATGATCTATGTATAACATACCAAATTGAAAATTTGGGATGTTACATAATTGTTGTTGCAAGTTTTTACGTGGCTTCTATAGGTTTCTAGCAAGAACGTTTCTTACCTACGTAAAACCACAACGTGATATGCCAATTTCTATTTACCCTTCATAAGGACCCTTTTCATCGAATCCGTTCCGACTAAAGTGGGAGAGACAGACACCCGCTAGCCACCTTATGCAACTAGTGCATGTCAGTAGGTGGAACCTGTCTCACGTAAGCGTACGTGTAAGGTCGGTCTGGGCCGCTTCATCCCACAATGCCGCCGAAACAAGATAAGACTAGTAGTGGCAAGAAAATTGACAACATCTACGCCCACAACAAGTTTGTGTTCTACTCGTGCATAGAAACTACGCATAGGCTTGGCTCATGATGCCACTGTTGGGGATCGTAGCAGAAATGAAAAATTTTCTACGCATCACCAAGATCAATCTATGGAGTCATCTAGCAACGAGAGAGAGGAGTGCATCTACATACCCTTGTAGATCGCGAGCGGAAGCATTCAAGTGAACGGGGTTGATGGAGTCGTACTCGTCGTGATCCAAATCACCGATGACCGAGCGCCGAACGGACGGCACCTCCGCGTTCAACACACGTACGGTTGGGTAAGACGTCTCCTCCTTCTTGATCCAGCAAGGGGGAAGGAGTGGTTGATGGAGATCCAGCAGCACGACGGCGTGGTGGTGGAAGTAGCGGGGATCTCGGCAGGGCTTCGCCAAGCTCAGCGAGAGGGAGAGGTGTTACGGGAGGGAGAGGGAGGCGCCAGGGGCTGTGGTGCGGCTGCCCTCCCTCCCCCCTCTTTATATAGGCCCCCTGGGGGGGCGCCGGCCCTGGGAGATCCCATCTCCAAGGGGGGCGGCGGCCAAGGGGGTGGCTTGCCCCCCAAGCCAAGTGGGGCGCCCCCCCACCCCTAGGGTTTCCAACCCTAGGCGCAGGGGAGGCCCAAGGGGGGCGCACCAGCCCACCAGGGGCTGGTTCCCTTCCCCACTTCAGCCCATGGGGCCATCCGGGATAGGTGGCCCCACCCGGTGGACCCCCGGGACCCTTCCGGTGGTCCCGGTACAATACCGGTGACCCCCGAAACTTTCCCGGTGGCCGAAACCTGACTTCCTATATATAATTCTTCACCTCCGGACCATTCCGGAACTCCTCGTGACATCCGGGATCTCATCCGGGACTCCGAACAACTTTCGGATTTCCGCATACTAATATCCCTACAACCCTAGCGTCACCGAACCTTAAGTGTGTAGACCCTACGGGTTCGGGAGACATGCAGACATGACCGAGACGACTCTCCGATCAATAACCAACAGCGGGATCTGGATACCCATGTTGGCTCCCACATGTTCCATGATGATCTCATTGGATGAACCACGATGTCGAGGATTCAATCAATCCCGTATACAATTCCCTTTGTCAATCGGTACGTTACTTGCCCGAGATTCGATCGTCGGTATCCCAATACCTTATTCAATCTCGTTACCGGCAAGTCACTTTACTCGTACCGTAATGCATGATCCTGTGACCAAACACTTGGTCACATCGAGCTCATTATGATGATGCATTACCGAGTGGGCCCAGAGATACCTCTCCGTCATACGGAGTGACAAATCCCAGTCTCGATTCGTGCCAACCCAACAGACACTTTCGGAGATACCCGTAGTGCACCTTTATAGTCACCCAGTTACGTTGTGACGTTTGACACACCCAAAGCACTCCTACGGTATTCGGGAGTTGCACAATCTCATGGTCTAAGGAAATGATACTTGACATTTGGAAAAGCTCTAGCAAACGAACTACACGATCTTTTGTGCTATGCTTAGGATTGGGTCTTGTCCATCACATCATTCTCCTAATGATGCGATCCCGTTATCAATGACATCCAATGTCCATAGTCAGGAAACCATGACTATCTGTTGATCAACGAGCTAGTCAACTAGAGGCTCACTAGGGACATATTGTGGTCTATGTATTCACACATGTATTATGATTTCCGGATAACACAATTATTGCATGAACAATAGACAATTATCATGAACAAGGAAATATAATAATAACCATTTTATTATTGCCTCTAGGGCATATTTCCAACAAGCCTCGTTTGAATAGGCTACCGGCGTCATCCGGCAACTAAGGGAGAGCAATGCGAAGCTCTGGGCCGAGCGCGACCTGCTGAGGGCGAAGATCCTGGGAAGTGTGGAGCAACATAAGGAGACCACTGCCTTGTTGAAGAGGACTGGCGTCATCGTCGAGAAACTTGTGGACGAGAATGCCATGTTGCGCATCAAGCGCAAAAGGCTGGTGGAGGAATCCGTGGATGCTCTCAAGCAACATCGTGAGGACACGAAATAGCTCATCGCTGCTCGCCAGGGAGACTAGTTCCTGCAGCCTGCAGCAACGCATCAAGAAAGTAGATATCAGCGAGCCATATGGTTGTCTTCATTCTTCTTTTGCCCTCTTGTATTTCGGGCATTGCCGCATGTGGCTTTTTAGTTATGTTCCTAAATATGTAAGACAATTATTATCCACTGTCATCGTCCTTATATTCATCAATCTTGCTATAAGTCGCAGTCGATGCTATATAGGTCCGTTGGATCTTACATCAAGATCCGTGCAAAACTTTCTTTTCAGATTTTCTTTTCTCTCTCTTAAATCTCAGTCCAGTGAGACATAGCCACACCGTTAAACAGGGGCTCGGGCGCCATTAATGGAGACGTTGGGAGGGAGGTGCGCGACGGATAGAGGTCAAAGGGCTCTCCTCCCGATGTGCACGCGCAGGGGTCTGATCGCACGCCTCCTGTACTCAAATAGCTACCTCGCATGGCACCTCCTAGCCAATAAAAAAGGGACATGTGGCGGCATGTAATTGGTAAGTAGAACGCCCACGGTTTCAATAATACTTGTGTTTCCGATTTGTAACGTGACAACACTTGTTCCAAAATGACTTTGTTGATTGTTAATGTGTGCGCCTTCGCAAATCGGACAGAAAAAATATCACAGCATGTTGGTGCCATGTCGTGACACCATGACAAGTTTCATGATTTTCAGGCGAGTTTTGGATTTACGGGAATTTTAAAACCAAGTTTCTCGATGTTTCCGGCCGAGCCAAGATCCCCAGATGTTTGAATTCCATTCCCACTTCTTCCATGGGACCTAGAAGTTCGCCCAAGTACACATAAATGATTTTCCAACTAACTTTTGCGCACTGGAGCATGCACTTGTACTTCAAATTTGAATTATGTGCATTAAATACCTGGAAAATGAATTAATGTATAAAAAGGCCAAACGAACCCAAAATAATTCCAAAATTTAGCACGAAATTCCTATTTAGTCTAAGCTGCGTGTGTAAAAAATCAAGGCGGGAGAAGGCAGTGTATGTCGTTTCGCACACGGAGGTGACACGTTCCCTCTCGGAACCATGAGCCTTCTTGAGAGAAGCTCCGGTTTGCAAGAAGCTTATACCAAAGCTTGTCCCAATTTGACCAAAAAATTTACCACAACATGTTGGTGCCATGTCATGGCAGCATGCCAAGTTTCATGATTTTCAGGCGTGTTTTGGATTTATAGGAATAAAAAAACCAAGTTTCTCAATATTTCCAGCCAAGGCACGATGCCCAGATGTTTGAATTCCATTCCCATTTCTTGCATGGGACCTAGAAATTCACCCAAGGACACACATGTGATTTTTCAACCAACTTTGGTGCACTGGAGCATGTGATTGTAGTTCAAATTTGAACTATGCACATTAAATTCCCAGAAATTCAATTAATGTATGAAAAAGACCAAACGAACCCGGAATAATTCCAAAATTTAGCACGATACTTCAATTGGTCTAATCTACTTGTGTAAAAAAATTAAGGCAGGAGAAGGCAGTGTATGTCGTTTCGCACACGGAGGTGACACGTTCCCTCTCGGAACCACGAGCCTTCTTGAGAGAAGCTCGGGTTTGCAAGAAGCTTATACCACAGCTTGTCCCAATTCGGCCAAAAATTTTACCACAGCATGTTGGTGCCATGTCATGACACCATGCGAAGTTTCATGATTTTCAGGCGTATTTTGGATTTACAGAAATTAAAAACCAAGTTTCTCAATCTTTCCGGCCGAGCCACGACGCCCAGATGTTTGAATTTCATTCCCATTTCTTGCATGGGACCTATAAATTCACCCAATGACACACATGTGATTTTTCAACCAACTTTGGTGCACTGGAGCATGTGCTTGTAGTTCAAATTTGAATTACGCATATTAAATGCCCAGAAATTCAATTAATGTATAAAAAGGCCAAACGAACCCAAAATAATTCCAAAATTTAGCACGATACTTCTATTTGGTCTAATCTGCCTGTGTAAAAAAATTAAGGCAGGAGAAGGCAGTGTACGTATGTCGTTTCGCACACGGAGGTGACACGCCCCCCCTCGGAAACCACGAGCCTTCTTGAGAGAAGCTCCAATTCAGCCAAAAAATTTACCACAACATGTTGGTGCCATGTCATGACACCATGCCAAGTTTCATGATTTTCAGGCATGTTTTGGATTTGCATGAATTAAAAAACCAAGTTTCTCAATCTTTTCGGCCGAGCCACGACGCCCAGATGTTTGAATTTCATTCTCATTTCATGCATGGGACCTAGAAATTCACCCAAGGACACACATGTGATTTTTCAACCAACTTTGGTGCACTGGAGGATGTGCTTGTAGTTCAAATTTGAATTATGCACATTAAATGACTAGAAATTCAATTAATGTATAAGAAAGTCCAAACGAACCCGGAATAATTCCAAATTTTAACACGACACTCATATATTTCTATGTTGCCTCTGTAAAAAATCAAGGGGGGGGGGTAGCGTATATCGTTTCGCATACAAAGGTGACACGCCCCCCTCGGGAACCACGAGTCTTCTCGAGAGAAGCTCCGGTTTGCAAGAAGCTTATACAAAAAACTTGTCTAAATGTGGCCTTTTTTTACCACAACATGTTGGTGCCATGAAATGACCCCATGCCAACTTTCATGATATTCAGGCGAGTTTTGAATTTCTAGGAATTTAAAAACCAAGTTTCTCAATGTTCCCGGCCGAGCCACGACGCCCAGATGTTTGAATTTCATTCCCATTTCTTGCATGGGACCTATAAATTCACCCAAAGAGATACATGTGATTTTTCAACAAACTTTGGTGCACTGGAGCATGTGCTTGTAGTTCAAATTTTAATTATTCACATTAAATGCCTAGAAACTCAATTAATGCATAAAAATGCCAAACGAACCCGGAATAATTCCAAATTTAAACACGACACTCATGTAGTTGCATGTTCACTCTACATAAATGTTCTAGCAATTCAAACACCATACTTTCCCTGTGTAACACCATTTTGTCTTTCAAAACATAATGAAAAAAGAATCGTGTGGGATGCGATATAAAGTATCTTGGCGCACCGTCTTGTCTTGGCTACGCAGGAAGCTTCGTCGTCTACAGTCCACCACCCCCGCTTGAACCACACTTGCGCGTTAGTTTCTCGCGGCACCGAGCGAAATTTTTCTGCCACCGCGGAAATATCTATCTATTGGGAAACGTAGTAATAATTCAAAAAATTTCCTATGTGTCACCAAGATCATTCTAGAGATGCTAGCAACGAGAGAGAGGGAGTGCATCTTCATACCCTTGAAGGTCGCTAAGCGAAAGCGTTGCAAGGAACAAGGTTGATGGAGTCGTACTCGCGGCGATTCAAATCGCGGAAGATCCGATCTAGCGCTGAACGGACGACGCCTCCGCGTTCAACACACGTACAGCCCGGGGACGTCTCCTCCTTCTTGATCCAGCAAGGGGGGAGGAAAATTTGAGGGAGAGCTCCGGCAGCATGTCGACGTGGTGGCGATGGAGCTCGTGGTTCTCCGGCAGAGCTTCGCTAAGCACTATGGAGGAGGAAGAGGTGTAGGACGGGGAGGAAGGGCAGCGCCAGGGTGTGTTTGTTGGAAATATGCCCTAGAGGCAATAATAAATGGTTATTATTATGTTTCCTTGTTCATGATAATTGTCTATTGTTCATGCTATAATTGTGTTATCCGGAAATCGTAATACATGTGTGAATACATAGACCACAACGTGTCCCTAGTAAGCCTCTAGTTGACTAGCTCGTTGATCAACAGATAGTCATGGTTTCCTGACTATGGACATTGGATGTCATTGATAACGGGATCACATCATTAGGAGAATGATGTGATGGACAAGACCCAATCCTAAGCATAGCACAAAAGATCGTGTAGTTCGTTTGCTAGAGCTTTTCCAATGTCAAGTATCATTTCCTTAGACCATGAGATCGTGCAACTCCCGGATACCATAGGAGTGATTTGGGTGTACCAAACGTCACAACGTAACTGGGTGACTATAAAGGTGCACTACGGGTATCTCCGAAAGTGTCTGTTGAGTTGGCACGGGTCGAGACTGGGATTTGTCACTCCGTACGACGGAGAGGTATCTCTGGGCCCACTCGGTAATGCATCATCATAATGAGCTCAATGTGACTAAGGAGTTAGCCATGGGATCATGCATTACGGTACGAGTAAAGTGACTTGCCGGTAACGAGATTGAACAAGGTATTGGGATACCGACGATCGAATCTCGGGCAAGTAACGTACCGATTGACAAAGGGAATTGTATACGGGATTGATTGAATCCTCGACATTGTGGTTCATCCGATGAGATCATCGTGGAACATGTGGGAACCAACATGGGTATCCAGATCCCGCTGTTGGTTATTGACCGGAGAGGTGTCTCGGTCATGTCTGCATGTCTCCCGAACCCGTAGGGTCTACACACTTAAGGTTCGGTGACGCTAGGGTTGTAGAGATATTAGTATGCGGAAACCCAAAAGTTGTTCGGAGTCCCGGATGAGATCCCGGACATCACGAGGAGTTCCAGAATGGTCCGGAGGTGAAGAATTATATATAGGAAGTCCAGTTTCGGCCACCGGGAAAGTTTCGGGGGTTATCGGTATTGTACCGGGACCACCGGAAGGGTCCCGGGGGTCCACCGGGTGGGGCCACCTATCCCGGAGGGCCCCATGGGCTGAAGTGGGAAGGGAACCAGCCCTTAGCGGGCTGGGGCGCCCCCCTTGGGCCTCCCCCTGCGCCTAGGGTTGGAAACCCTAGGGGTGGGGGGCGCCCCACTTGCCTTGGGGGGCAAGCCACCCCCTTGGCCGCCGCCCCCCCTCAGATGGGATCTCCAGGGTGGCCGGCGCCCCCCCAGGACCCCTATAAATAGTGGGGAGTAGGGAGGGCAGCAAGAAACCAGCCCCTGGCGCCTCCCTCTCCACCTGCAACACCTCTCCCTCCCGCTTGCGCTTGGCGAAGCCCTGCCGGGATCCCCGCTACTTCCACCACCACGCCGTCGTGCTGCTGGATCTCCATCAACCTCTCCTCCCCCCTTGCTGGATCAAGAAGGAGGAGACGTCGCTGCTCCGTACGTGTGTTGAACGCGGAGGTGCCGTCCGTTCGGCGCTCGGTCATCGGTGATTTGGATCACGACGAGTACGACTCCATCAACCCCGTTCACTTGAACGCTTCCGCTCGCGATCTACAAGGGTATGTAGATGCACTCCTTCCCTCTCATTGCTAGTAGACTCCATAGATGGATCTTGGTGATGCGTAGAAAATTTTAAAATTCTTCTACGATCCCCAACAGTGGCATCATGAGCCAGGCCTATGCGTAGTTACTATGCACGAGTAGAACACAAAGCAGGTGTGGGCGTAGATGTTGTCAATTTTTCTTGCCACTACTAGTCTTATCTTGTTTCGGCGATATTGTGGGATGAAGCGGCCCGGACCGACCTTACACGTACGCTTACGTGAGACAGGTTCCACCGACTGACATGCACTAGTTGCATAAGGTGGCTAGCGGGTGTCTGTCTCTCCCACTTTAGTCGGAACGGATTCGATGAAAAGGGTCCTTATGAAGGGTAAATAGAAATTGGCATATCACGTTGTGGTTTTACGTAGGTAAGAAACGTTCTTGCTAGAAACCTATAAAAGCCACGTAAAAACTTGCAACAACAATTAGAGGACGTCTAACTTGTTTTTGCAGCATGTGCCTTGTGATGTGATATGGCCAGAAGATGTGATGAATGATATATGTGATGTATGAGATTGATCATATTCTTGTAATAGGAATCACGACTTGCATGTCGATGGGTATGACAACAGGCAGGAGCCATAGGAGTTGTCTTTATTTTTTGTATGACCTACGTGTCATTGAATAACGCCATGTAAATTACTTTACTTTATTGCTAAACGCGTTAGCCATCGAAGTAGAAGTAACCGTTGGCATGACAACTTCATGAAGACACAATGATGGAGATCATGGTGTCATGCCGGTGACGAAGATGATCATGGCGCCCCGAAGATGGAGATCAAAGGAGCAAAATGATAATGGCCATATCATGTCACTATTTGATTGCATGTGATGTTTATCATGTTTTGCATCTTGTTTGCTTAGAACGACGGTAGTAAGTAAGATGATCCCTTATAATAATTTCAAGAAAGTGTTCCCCCTAACTGTGCACCGTTGCGAAGGTTCATTGTTTCGAAGCACCACGTGATGATCGGGTGTGATAGATTCTAACGTTCGCATACAACGGGTGTTGACGAGCCTAGCATGTACAGACATGGCCTCGGAACACACGCAATACACTTAGGTTGACTTGACGAGCCTAGCATGTACAGACATGGCCTCGGAACACGGAAGACCGAAAGGTCGAGCATGAGTCGTATAGAAGATACGATCAACATGGAGATGTTCACCGATCTTGACTAGTCCGTCTCACGTGATGATCGGACACGGCCTAGTTAACTCGGATCATGTTTCACTTAGATGACTAGAGGGATGTCTATCTGAGTGGGAGTTCATTGGATAATTTGATTAGATGAATTTAATTATCATGAACTTAGTCTAAAATCTTTACAATATGTCTTGTAGATCAAATGGCCCACGTTGTCCTCAACTTCAACGCGTTCCTAGAGAAAACCAAGCTGAAAGATGATGGCAACAACTATACGGACTGGGTCCGGAACCTGAGGATCATCCTCATAGCTGCCAAGAAAGATTATGTCCTAGAAGCACCGCTAGGTGAAGCACCCATCCCAGAGAACCAAGACGTTATGAACGCTTGGCAATCACGTGCTGATGATTACTCCCTCGTTCAGTGCGACATGCTTTACAGCTTAGAACCGGGGCTCCAAAAGCGTTTTGAGAAACATGGAGCATATGAGATGTTCGAAGAGCTGAAAATGGTTTTCCAAGCTCATGCCCGGGTCGAGAGATATGAAGTCTCCGACAAGTTCTTCAGCTGTAAAATGGATGAAAATAGTTCTGTTAGTGAGCACATACTCAGAATGTCTAGGTTACACAACCGCTTGTCTCAGCTGGGAGTTAATCTCCCGGATGACGCGGTCATTGACAAAATCCTTCAGTCGCTTCCACCAAGCTACAAGAGCTTTGTGATGAACTTCAATATGCAGGGGATGGAAAAGACCATTCCTGAGGTATATTCAATGCTGAAATCAGCGGAGGTGGAGATCAAAAAGGAACATCAAGTGTGGTTGGTGAATAAAACCACTAAGTTCAAGAAAGGCAAGGGTAAGAAGAACTTCAAGAAGGACGGCAAGGGAGTTGCCACGCCCGGTAAGCCAGTTGCCGGGAAGAAGTCAAAGAATGGACCCAAGCCTGAGACTGAGTGCTTTTATTGCAAGGGAAGTGGTCACTGGAAGCGGAACTGCCCCAAATACTTAGCGGACAAGAAGGCCGGCTACACCAAAGGTATATGTGATATACATGTAATTGATGTGTACCTTACCAGTACTCGTAGTAGCTCCTGGGTATTTGATACCGGTGCGGTTGCTCATATTTGTAACTCAAAACAGGAACTGCGGAATAAGCGGAGACTGGCAAAGGACGAGGTGACGATGCGCGTCGGGAATGGTTCCAAGGTCGATGTGATCGCCGTCGGCACGCTGCCTCTACATTTACCTACGGGATTAGTTTTAAACCTCAATAATTGTTATTTAGTGCCAGCTTTGAGCATGAACATTGTATCTGGATCTCGTTTAATGCGAGATGGCTACTCATTTAAATCCGAGAATAATGGTTGTTCTATTTATTTGAGAGATATGTTTTATGGTCATGCCCCGCTGGTCAATGGTTTATTCTTAATGAATCTCGAACGTGATGTTACACATATTCATAGTGTGAATACCAAAAGATGTAAAGTTGATAACGATCGTCCCACATACTTGTGGCACTGCCGCCTTGGTCACATTGGTGTCAAACGCATGAAGAAGCTCCATGCAGATGTACTTTTGGAGTCTCTTGATTACGAATCATTTGACGCGTGCGAACCATGCCTCATGGGTAAGATGACCAAGACTCCGTTCTCCGGAACAATGGAGCGAGCAACCAACTTATTGGAAATCATACATACCGATGTGTGCGGTCCAATGAGTGTTGAGGCTCGCGGAGGATATCGTTATGTTCTCACTCTCACTGATGACTTAAGTAGATATGGGTATGTCTACCTAATGAAACGCAAGTCTGAAACCTTTGAAAAGTTCAAGGAATTTCAGAGTGAGGTTGAGAATCAACGTGACAGGAAAATAAAGTTCTTACAATCAGATCGTGGTGGAGAATATTTAAGTCACGAATTTGGCATGCACTTAAGGAAATGTGGAATCGTTTCAAAACTCACGCCGCCTGGAACACCTCAGCGAAACGGTGTGTCCGAACGTCGTAATCGCACTCTATTGGATATGGTGCGATCTATGATGTCTCTTACCGATCTACCGCTCTCATTTTGGGGCTATGCTTTAGAGACTGCCGCATTCACTTTAAATAGGGCTCCGTCGAAATCCGTTGAGACGACACTGTATGAATTATGGTTTGGGAAGAAACCTAACCTGTCGTTTCTAAAAGTTTGGGGATGCGATGCTTATGTCAAGAAACTTCAACCTGAAAAGCTCAAACCCAAGTCGGAAAAATGCGTCTTCATAGGATACCCTAAGGAAACCATTGGGTATACCTTCTACCTCAGATCCGAAGGCAAGATCTTTGTTGCCAAGAATGGGTCCTTTCTGGAGAAAGAGTTTCTCTCGAAAGAATTAAGTGGGAGGAAAGTGGAACTTGATGAGGTGATAGTCACCCCTTCCGAACCGGAAAGTAGCGCAGCGCGGGAAGATGTTCCTGTGGTGCCTACACCGACTGGGGAGGAAGTTAATGATGATGATCATGAAGCTTCGGATCAAGTTACTGCTGAACTTCGTAGGTCCATAAGGACACGTTCCGCACCAGAGTGGTACGGCAACCCTGTCCGGGAAATCATGTTGTTAGACAACGGTGAACCTTCGAACTATGAAGAAGCGATGGCGGGCCCGGATTCCGACAAATGGCTAGAAGCCATGAAATCCGAGATAGGATCCATGTATGAAAACGAAGTATGGACTTTGACTGACTTGCCCGATGATCGGCGAGCCATAGAAAATAAATGGATCTTTAAGAAGAAGACAGACGCGGATGGTAATGTGACCATCTATAAGGCTCAATTTGTCGCTAAGGGTTATCGACAAGTTCAAGGGGTTGACTACGATGAGACTTTCTCACCCGTAGCGAAGCTGAAGTCCGTCCGAATCATGTTAGCAATTGCCGCATTCTATGATTATGTGATATGGCAAATGGACGTCAAAACGGCATTCCTTAACGGCTTTCTTAAGGAAGAATTGTATATGATGCAGCCGGAAGGTTTTGTCGATCCTAAGAATGCTAACAAGGTATGCAAGCTCCAGCGCTCCATCTATGGGCTGGTGCAAGCATCTCGGAGTTGGAACATTCGTTTTGATGAGATGATCAAAGCGTTTGGGTTTACACAGACTTATGGAGAAGCCTGTGTTTAGAAGAAAGTGAGTGGGAGCTCTATAGCATTTCTCTTATTATATGTGGATGACATACTATTGATGGGAAATGATATAGAATTCTTGGAAAGTATAAAGGCCTATTTGAATAAGTGTTTTTCAATGAAGGACCTTGGAGAAGCTACTTATATATTAGGCATCAAGATCTATAGAGATAGATCAAGACGCCTCATTGGTCTTTCACAGAGTACGTACCTTGACAAGATATTGAAGAAGTTCAATATGGATCAGTCCAAGAAGGGGTTCTTGCCTGTATTGCAAGGTGTGCAATTGAGCACGGCTCAATGCCCGACCACGACAGAAGATAGAGAAAAGATGAGTGTCATCCCCTATGCCTCGGCCATAGGGTCTATTATGTATGCCATGCTGTGTACCAAACCTGATGTAAACCTTGCCGTAAGTTTGGTAGGAAGGTACCAAAGTAATCCCGGCATGGAACACTGGACAGCGGTCAAGAATATCCTAAAGTACCTGAAGAGGACTAAGGATATGTTTCTTGTTTATGGAGGTGACGAAGAGCTCGTCGTAAAGGGTTACGTCGATGCTAGCTTCGACACAGATCTGGATGACTCGAAGTCACAAACCGGATACGTGTATATTTTGAATGGAGGGGCAGTAAGCTGGTGCAGTTGCAAGCAAAGCGTCGTGGCGGGATCTACATGTGAAGCGGAGTACATGGCAGCCTCAGAGGCAGCGCAAGAAGCAATCTGGATGAAGGAGTTCATTACCGACCTAGGGGTGTTTCCCAATGCGTCGGGCCCGATGACTCTCTTCTGTGATAACACTGGAGCTATTGCCCTTGCCAAGGAGCCCAGGTTTCACAGGAAGACCAGGCATATCAAGCGTCGCTTCAACTCCATTCATGAAAGTGTTCGAAATGGACACATAGATATTTGTAAAGTACATACGGACCTGAATGTAGCAGATCCGTTGACTAAACCTCTCCCTAGAGCAAAACATGATCAACACCAGAACTCTATGGGTGTTCGATTCATCACAATGTAACTAGATTATTGACTCTAGTGCAAGTGGGAGACTGTTGGAAATATGCCCTAGAGGCAATAATAAATGGTTATTATTATATTTCCTTGTTCATGATAATTGTCTATTGTTCATGCTATAATTGTGTTATCCGGAAATCGTAATACATGTGTGAATACATAGACCACAACGTGTCCCTAGTAAGCCTCTAGTTGACTAGCTCGTTGATCAACAGATAGTCATGGTTTCCTGACTATGGACATTGGATGTCATTGATAACGGGATCACATCATTAGGAGAATGATGTGATGGACAAGACCCAATCCTAAGCATAGCACAAAAGATCGTGTAGTTCGTTTGCTAGAGCTTTTCCAATGTCAAGTATCATTTCCTTAGACCATGAGATCATGCAACTCCCGGATACCGTAGGAGTGATTTGGGTGTACCAAACATCACAACGTAACTGGGTGACTATAAAGGTGCACTACGGGTATCTCCGAAAGTGTCTGTTGAGTTGGCACGGGTCGAGACTGGGATTTGTCACTCCGTATGACGGAGAGGTATCTCTGGGCCCACTCGGTAATGCATCATCATAATGAGCTCAATGTGACTAAGGAGTTAGCCACGGGATCATGCATTACGGTATGAGTAAAGTGACTTGCCGGTAACGAGATTGAACAAGGTATTGGGATACCGACGATCGAATCTTGGGCAAGTAACGTACCGATTGACAAAGGGAATTGTATACGGGATTGATTGAATCCTTGACATCGTGGTTCATCCGATGAGATCATCATGGAACATGTGGGAACCAACATGGTTATCCAGATCCCGCTGTTGTTTATTGACCGGAGAGGTGTCTCGGTCATGTCTGCATGTCTCCCGAACCCGTAGGGTCTACACACTTAAGGTTCGGTGACGCTAGGGTTGTAGAGATATTAGTATGCGGAAAACCGAAAGTTGTTCGTAGTCCCGGATGAGATCCCGGACGTCACAAGGTGTTCCGGAATGGTCCGGAGGTGAAGAATTATATATAGGAAGTCCAGTTTCGGCCACCGGGAAAGTTTCGGGGGTTATCGGTATTGTACCGGGACCACCGGAAGGGTCCCGGGGGTCCACCGGGTGGGGCCACCTATCCCGGAGGGCCCCATGGGCTGAAGTGGGAAGGGAACCAGCCCTTAGTGGGCTGGGGCACCCCCCTTGGGCCTCCCCCTGCGCCTAGGGTTGGAAACCCTAGGGGTGGCACTACTAGAAAAAGGCTTACTAGTGGCGCACCAGTTTTGCCTACTAATGGCGGTCGTCCTGGTGCGCCACTAGCACCACGCCACTAGAATATTTTAGTAATGGCGCACCACAGGTGCGCCATTAGTATCTGGTATACTAATGGCGCACCACGGGTGCGCCATTAGTATCCCAAAGGTGCGCCATTAGTAACTGGTATACTAATGGCGCACCAGATGGAAGTGCGCCATTAGTAACATTTTTTTAAAAAAAATTCATTTTTTCTTAATCTCAGGTCACTATTTCACATATGAGATATCCAACACATATATATACAACAAGCATCCATATAACAATCATATCCAACACACAAGTTTCATCATATATACATACATAGCCAACACATAGTTCCATCGTTACATATTACAAAAGTTTCACATTGTTCATCCAACACCATTATCCATCCAACACCATATTACAAAAGTTTCACATAGTTCAGTTCTCATTGTTCTTCTCCTTCTCCTTCCTCAGCCTGATGCGCCAAGAGCGGCGAGGCGGTGGAGACAGCTGTGGGATGTAGTCTTCTACCACAATTGGCGTGGTCATGTCGCCCAGCTGTGGGATCGCCGGCGCCACCACCGGTGCGTGGTCATTGTCAGGCACCACCACCATCGCGAGGCCACCTTCAGGCAAGACGGGCACGGCCATCGCTAGGTCATCCTCAGCCACCACCATCTCTTGCCCATGGTCAGCCACCACCATCTCTTGCCCATGGTCAGCCACCACCATCTCTTGCCCTTGGTCAGCCACCACCAGCGCTAGGTCATCCTCAGCCTGATGCCCATCGTCATCCTGCAGCTCCTCATCCCCACTCTGCTCCTCTTCTCCCCCACTCCAGTCCGGATCATCCTTCTTGCTGTCTTTGCTGCTGCCAGAATCGCTGCTGCTTTCGCTAAAGCCAGAATCGCTGCTGCTTTGGCTGTAGCCAGTGTCGCTGCTGCTGCTCCCATTGCCTGTCCAAATGCAACAATGGCCGTTAACAATCGATGTGAGACAAAGCCAAATGTAGAGGAATAAGGAGAGGCAGAACGCACTGGCATCTTCGTCGTCAGCGTAGCGCATGCGACACATAGTCGTGTTGAAAACCTTCACGATGAGCATTGTGGCGTCATCGTCGTACCTGAAGAGAAGAAAGTACCCGGTCCGCAGGTCGTAGGCACTATAGAACTTCTCCCAGCCACGGCACAGGTACATGTGGCCCTCCTCGATCACCAACTCCACGTCCCACAGCCTGCGAACCCCGCCGCCGGCCTGTCGGAGCTTCACATTATGTGGCGGATCTTCACCCAGCATGTTCATAAAAGTGTCAGGCAGCCTCTGCAATTTGGGACAAGGAGTGATGTAGCAAACAACAGAGTTATCATAATGAGATGGGTGAAGGGGAGATCTCTCGTTTTATATACCTGCCTCGTGGCTGATACTGAAGTCCCAAGTATGACACTGAAGAACTCGAAAGCATCCAACTCGTACTCCGGTGAGGCAGAGCGGCGGTGGCTGCTTCCCCCCATCTCTGATAAGCAGCAGAACAGACCAATTAGTACCCTTACAACATCACATTGCAAATAGATGAATTGTGTAGGTATGCATGGATTTAAGATTATTTGTTCAAAGCCAATTTGTCAATGATTAATATGATATCTCAATTTCCACCAAATAATACATTTGTTATACACCACATTTTCTTTTCCTTTGGAAAAGAAAAAAACACACTGCATTCAAGTGAATGTATCTTTTATTGCAAAGCCACAACTTAGCAATAGATTCAAAGTTAACGATTGGCACCTAGAAAAGCATTTCAACATCTTCACAGATTTTACTAGCTACAATACATTCAAAAAATAAATGATATACAGTTTGTATCTCTTTGCAATGAACACACTCTAGGGGTTTTGCCATCCCCCTTTTCCTTAGATTGTCACAAGTCATGATTTTGTTCTGGGAGAACATCCAAATGAAACCTTATACCCTAGGGGGCAATTTAATACTCCATACTACAGGAAGATACAAAGGTTGCACCCCCCCTAAAATCATCACGACATGATGGTCGGAGACATGACCTTTGCAAAATGGTCGGAGACACGATTGAGATCAGATTGAGCTCCAGCTGCAGCTGCAGCTGAGGTATCCATGAGCCATCATGCCAGCCAGCCAGGAAATAAACTTTACTTTCCAAAGGAAAAAAATACAATGCATATATAGATAGATGAGCATGTTCAGTTTACAAGAATGAATATAAACAAGCAAAGAATGCATGCATGCATATCAAGAGTTGGCATCTACTGCTACTGCTACTGCTTGCCTCTGCTGCTATTGAATATTTATAATTAACTGAAATTGTTCCTTTAATTACAAGTAAATGCAACTTTTCCATTAATTAAAACTAAACTGTTCCTTCATGATATTCTCTCTTCATCTACCCCTGGCTACTTTCTCTCTTCTCTTCTTCAGTTAATTAAATGAATTTTACTGATGTTGTTGTTAACTGAATTTTACTGATGTTGTTGTTGACTTGCTGTTAATGAACAGTGGCTAAAGATATATAAAACTCCATTGCAAATGTGCCATGTCAATACAACAACTCTTATAAGTGAAGAACAGGTTCTCCAAAATGAGTAGAAAGGGAGCATGCTGACATCTATACAAGCCAATAATGATTTACTACTCAATGGAACAGGGTAAGATAAACACCAGTCAATAAATACATCATTATCAGGGCACATTATGGCCATTTTCATCTAAACAAGAACTCCACAGCTCAATTAAGCCTATACATGTAACTAACGAGGACCATGTCATTATCATGGCAGTCCACTATATATTTTTATGACAAAATACATCATTATCAGGGCACATTATGGCCATTTTCTTACATGATGCCAAGCTAATGACTGACATCTGTTCTTGGCAAATGATGAGTCTCTGGTGCCCCTTGCAAATTGTTGATGCCACATTGTACTTGTACCCCATATGTTTAACCCCAAACACAAAAACATCACCACAAGGACTGAGATAAAAACTAATACTATCATGTACTTGAAGAAACCCTGTTCTTTTCTCTTTTCGTTTTGAACCTGACACACACTCCATCATCACATATTTTCCTAGAAATTCAGTACAGCATGTTGGGGGTGAGGGGCATCACCTCGAATCACCTAGAGGACGCCGGCGGGGAGAGAAACCTAGGGGGAAGGAGGGGAGGAGAGAGGAGGAATCACCTAGAGGACGCCGGCGTCGAGGAGGCTGCGGGCGGCGATCCGGAGGAAGGGGCCCGTGATATCGTCGGTGTCCTTGGCCGCCTTCTTGACCTTCCGAGCAGAAGAAGGCACGGGTGGTGAGAGGAGGAGGAGGAGAAGCTAGGGGGATGGGGGAAGGGAGGGAGGGGACGTACGTGCTGGGGCGGGGCGGCGAAGGAGCGGCGGGCGCGGGGGCGGCGGCGCGAGGGAGCTGCAGTGGTGGGGGGCGGCGGGGGTGGAGTCCGGCGGGGGTCGGGGCGGCGGCGTCGAGGCAGCGCAAGACCACAGCGACGGACGACGTGCAGGTGCGGCGGACGGAGGGGGCGGAGCAAGGGGGCGGCGGCGTGCGGTTGGGGTCGAGTGGGGGATCTGGCGAGGGAGGGAGGGAGGCCACAGTGCGAGGGGAACAAGTACGTCGATTCTAATGGCGCACCTCCCCCTGGTGCGCCATAGGTACGTCGATTCTAATGGCGCACCTCCCACTGGTGCGCCATTAGAATTTTGTTTTACTTACTAGCCCGACTGGTCAGGTTATATTCCACCTAACCCTATCTCCATCAGAACATGCCCACTAGCCCGACTGGTCAGCACGCAGCACACACACTAGGAGGTCCTAGGTTCGATTCCCAGGCTCCCCAATTTTTGTTTTTATGCATTTAAAATGCTGTTTGATATTTATTTGTGTTTAAATATGTTCAAACTTGTTTAAATCATAACAGTAATATTTTTTATAAAAACAGTAATGATTTTTTAAAAAATATCATCAAATTTGTTATTTGAAAATATAATCAAATTTGCTTTTTTTTTGCAAATTTAGTTGCATTAATTTGTGACGGTGGAGCGGGCCGGGGAGGGTGTGGGGGAGAGGGTGCGGGGGGTCGTCGGCGACGGCCGGTGGAACGGGGGAGGGTGCGGGCCGGGGGTCGGCGGCGGCGGCCGGTGGAGCGGGGGAGGGAAATATTCTTTCTCTCCGAAACCACCTGCCCCGCGAGATATCCGAAACCGAGATAGTCGTGCACCGTCGTGAGCAGTGCGGCTCTCATAGGGAAATATTCTTTCTCTGCGGCGTCCCACGTATCAACCAACTGCCCCAGGTGCGCCATTAGTAGTTTTGCAAAAAAGTAAAAAATAAAAAAATATTGTAGTGGCGCACTATGTTGCTGGTGCGCCATTACTAGTTACAACTAGTAATGGCGCACTATGTCCTGGTGCGCCATTAGTATGTCTGGCAAAATAAAAAAATAAAATTTGTTACTAATGGTGCACCGTGTGTCTGGTGCGCCATTAGTGTATTTCACACTAATGGCGCACCAGCACATGGTGCGCCACTGCTACATAGCAATGGCGCACCACATGTCTGGTGCGCCATTAGTGGCCATTCCATCTATAGCCCTTTTCCTAGTAGTGTGGGGGGCGCCCCACTTGCCTTGGGGGGCAAGCCACCCCCTTGGCCGCCGCCCCCCTCAGATGGGATCTCCAGGGTGGCCGGCGCCCCCCGAGGACCCCTATAAATAGTGGGGGGAGGGAGGGCAGCAAGACACCAGCCCCTGGCGCCTCCCTCTCCCCCTGCAACACCTCTCCCTCCCGCTTGCGCTTGGCGAAGCCCTGCCGGGATCCCCACTACTTCCACCACCACGCCGTCGTGCTGCTGGATCTCCATCAACCTCTCCTTCCCCCTTGCTGGATCAAGAAGGAGGAGACATCGCTGCTCCGTACGTGTGTTGAACGCGGAGGTGCCGTCCGTTCGGCGCTCGGTCATCGGTGATTTGGATCACGACGAGTACAACTCCATCAACCCCGTTCACTTGAACGCTTCCGCTCGCGATCTACAAGGGTATGTAGATGCACTCCTTCCCTCTCGTTGCTAGTAGACTCCATAGATGGATCTTGGTGATGCGTAGAAAATTTTAAAATTCTGCTACGATCCCCAACAGTGTTAGGGTGCGGCTGCCCTCTCTCTCCCTCACTATATATAGGGGGAAGGGGGAGGAGGAGGCGCCCTAGGGTTTCCCCTAGGGGGGGGGGCTAGGAAGATTGGATCTCCCTAGGGAAACCCTAGGGAGACTTGCCCCCCCAAGCCAAGCAGGTGGAGGCTTGCCTCCCAACCCAGGTGGAGGCACCCCACCTCCCCAAGCAACGTGGGAAAGGGTGTGGGGAATCACAACCCCTTAGTGGGTTGCTTTGCCCCCTCCCCTTGGCCCATGAGGCCCTGCAACACTTGCCGGGGCCCCGAAACACCTTTCGGTCATGCTGGCCATAGCCCGGTACCCCCAGAACACTTCCGGACTCCAATACCCTTCGTCCAATATATTGATCTTCACCTCCGGACCATTCCGGAGTTCCTCGTCACGTCCGGGATCTCATCCGGGACTCCGAACAACCTTCGGTAACCACATACTATTCTGATACGTCTCCAACGTATTTATAATTTTTGATTGTTCCATGCTGTTTTATTATCAATCTTGGATGTTTTATAATCATTTTATAGTCATTTTATATCATTTTTTGGTACTAACCTATTGACATAGTGCCAAGTGCCAGTTGCTGTTTTTTCCATGTTTTTTACATCGCACGAAATCAATATCAAACGGAGTCCAAATGCCCCGAAACTATTTTTGTGACTTTTTATGGGCCAGAAGGAAGGCAATGGGCCCTGGATGCACCTGGGAAGTGCCCCAAGGGGGGCACAATACACTAGGGCGCGCCAGGAGGCCCTAGCGCGCCCTGGTGGGTTGTGCCCACCTCGAGTGCCCCCCGGACCGCCTCTTTGCTCTATAAATACCCAAATATTCCAAAAACCCTAGGGGAGTCGTCGAAATATTCATCCAGCCACCGCAGAGTCCAGAACCACCAGATCCAATCTAGACACCATCTCGAATGGGGTTCACCACCTCCATTGGTGCCTCTCCGATGATGTGTGAGTAGTCCTTTGTAGACCTTCGGGTCCGTAGTTAGTAGCTAGATGGCTTTCTCTCTCTCTCGCTGATTCTCAATACAATGGTCTCTTGGAGATCCATATGATGTAACTCTTTTGCGGTGTGTTTGTTGGGGTCTGATGAACTTTGAGTTTATGATCAGTCATATCTTTTTATATCCATGGAAGTTATTTGAGTTTCTTTGATCTCTTATATGCATGATCTCTTATAGCCTCATATTTCTTCTCCGATATTTGGGTTTTGTTTGGCCAACTTGATCTATTTATCTTGCAACGGGAAGAGGTGCCTGGTAGTGGGTTCGATCTTATAGTGCTTGATCCCAGTGATAGAAGGGGAACCGACACGTATGTATCATTGCTACTAAGGATAAAAAGACGAGATCTATATCTAGCGCCATATAGATAAACGGATCTTGTCTACATCATGTCATCGTTCTTATTCATTACTCCGTTTTCCCATGAACTTAATACACTAGATGCATGCTAGATAGCGGTCGATGTGTGGAGTAATAGTAGTAGATGCAGGCAGGAGTCGGTCTACTAATCTTGGACGTGATGCCTATGTAATGATCATTGCCTAGACATCAGTGGCGGAGCCAACGTATAAGCGTTGGGTTCAAGTGAACCCAACGAAATTTGCCTGGTACGTGCGTGTAGGTACTTGTTTGGTTCATGTGAACCCAGTAAAAAGTGGTCGCTGACCCCATCAAATAAAGGACCTCTCGTGGATAGCTAAATAAAAAGGCCAAAAGCCCATAAGCAAATGTCAATGAGTCCATGCCCAGGCCTAAACCGTGATTATAGCCAAACAAAACGCACGCAGCCGACGCCTCACTCATCCGTTTGTTTTCCAATTCGCATCTCTCCTGCTGGCTCTCCTCTATTCTGTTGCTTCGCCGCTGCGCGGCCGCCGAGGCGCTGGCAAGTAGGCCGCTGTAGATCCGTAGCAACAACAACTATAGCCCAAAAATTGTGGTAATTACATTACGTTGCCAATTTTCTCTCTCTTGTATATGCCTAATTGGCTAGTATAATTTTTTACCCCTAGTTTTTTGATTTGTTTTTCTCCATGGACTTCGATTGATCTAGGCTAGGATAGGGAATGGTATTATTTGAAGGGAAATTAGTCATTAGATCCAGATAATGATATAGGCATATCAAGGTCACCCATTAGACGTAGGTATGTTATTCGTGATACTATATTTTTCTTTTCGTTATACTCCCTCAGTTCTACAATGCAATGCATCTTTTTTTTGAAAAGTCAAATTATGCATACTTTCATTAAGATTATAGAGAAAAATATGTATTTGAAGAATATCGAAAACATATCATTAGATAGGCCATGAGACATATTTTCATAGTGTATGAATTTGGTGTTCTGGATGCTGATAAGTTTTCCTACAAATTTGGTCAAAGTTGACAGAATTTGAAATTAAAAAAAAATCTATACCCACTACATTATGAAACGGAGTCAGTGGGTGCTATATTTTTTGTTGCAATTAGGCGTTAATTTTCATAAATTAGTATCAAGTTCTCGTAAGGAGTGAATGAGTGAACCCAATGGCCAAATTTTCTGGCTCCGCCCCTGCTGGATATCGTCATAATTATTTGAAGTTCTATCAATTGCCCAACAGTAATTTGTTTACCCACCGTTTGCTATTTTTATCGAGAGAACCCACTAGTGAAACCTACGGCCCCCGGGTCTTCTTCTTCATATATTTGCCTTGCGATCTACTTTTCCTTTGCATTTTTATTTAGATCTATTAAACCCAAAAATACAAAAAATATCTTGTTGCACTTTATTTTATTTGCGATCTATTATTTCAACCTATCATAATTTTCTCCCGTCTCCGTGCCAATTTCTGGCGCCGTACCCGAAAGGGATTGACAACCCCTTTAACACGTCGGGTTGCGAGTGGCTGTTATTTGTGTGCAGGGGCTGTTTACGTTTTGTTGCTTGGTTCTCCTACTGGTTCGATACCTTGGTTTCATTACTAAGGGAAATACCTACCGTTGCTGTGCTACATCATCCTCTCCTCTTGGGGGAAACACCGACGTAGTCTTGGCAAACATCATCATATTCCCATTACAACTCTAG
This sequence comes from Triticum aestivum, assembly GCF_018294505.1. NCBI lineage: Eukaryota > Viridiplantae > Streptophyta > Magnoliopsida > Poales > Poaceae > Triticum > Triticum aestivum. Next base: position 474,567,689 of record NC_057811.1, read on the forward strand.
TGTCACCTAACCTTAAGTGTGTAGACCCTACGGGTTCGCGAACCATGTAGACATGACCAAGACATCTCTCCGACCAATAACCAATAGCGGGATCTGGATACCCATATTGGCTCCCACATGTTCCACGATGATCTCGTCGGATGAACCACGATGTCGGGGATTCAATCAATCCTATATATAATTCCCTTTGTCCATCGATATGTTACTTGCCCGAGATTCGATCATCGGTATCCCTATACCTTGTTCAATCTCATCACCGGAAAGTCTCTTTACTCATTCCGTAACACATGATCCCATGGCTAACTCCTTAGTCACATCTTGACTGGAGCCATGCGGAGCACAAAAAGTGAAGAGAAAGGATTTGTTCACCACTTTAAGCCAAAAGATAGAAATGAAAGTTGTTCCCATAGAATGAGATTAGATCCCACAAGTGAGCTATTTATACCGAAGCTTACAAGAAGCAAAGTTGAAACGGGAGCATTCCCACCACGGCATCCAACTCTTCTCTTCCGTAAACTAAAACGGGCATTCCTACTCAAACTAATAGGCACTTTCTTACGTGAACCTATTTTTGGTATAGCTTTGCTAATCTTTGATGGCCATGTGTACTTGTGAAAAGAGATAGAGCCATCTCACGCATCACTGCTTACTTGTGATCTAGATCTGCATCCTGATAAGGTGCATCCCGTTAAATGATCTTATGTAAAACTTATCACCACAGATAATAAACAGGGCAGAGTTTTGAAAAGTACAACTCGATCTTTCACCTTAGCTTATGGTGGTGACTTTACCTATTTAGGAATTTCTGTCACATTGAGCTCATTATGATGATGCATTATCGAGTGGGCCCAGGGATATCATACGGAGTGACAAATCCCAGTCTCGATTCGTGCCAACCCAACAGACACTTTCGGAGATACCTGTAGTGCACCTTTATAGTCACCCAGTTACGTTGTGACGTTTGGTACACCCAAAGCATTCCTACGGTATCCGGGAGTTGCACAATCTCATGGTCTAAGGAAATAATACTTGACATTAGAAAAGCTCTAGCAAACGAACTACACGATCTTGTGCTATGCTTAGGATTGGGTCTTGTCCATCACATCATTCTCCTAATGATGTGATCCTGTTATCAATGACATCCAATGTTCATGGTCAGGAAACCATAACCATCCATTGATCAACGAGCTAGTCAACTAGAGGCTCACTAGGGACATGTTGTGGTCTATGTATTCACACATGCATTACGGTTTCTGTTAATACAATTATAGCATGAACAATAGACAATTATCATGAACAAGGAAATATAATAATAACCATTTTATTATTGCCTCTAGGGCATATTTCCAACAGTCTCCCACTTGCACTAGAGTCAATAATCTAGTTACATTGTGATGAGTCGAACACCCATAGAGTTCTGGTGCTGATCATGTTTTGCTAGTGGAAGAGGTTTAGTCAATGGATCTGCGACATTCAGATCTGTATGTACTTTACAAATATCACATGTAGATGCCGCCACGACGCTTTGCTTGCAACTGCACCAGCTGACTGCCCCATCATTCAAAATATACACGTATCCGGCTTGTGACTTGGAGTCATCCGGATCTATGTCAAAGCTAGCATTGACGTAACCCTTTACGACGAGCTCTTCGGCACCTCCATAAACGAGAAACATATCCTTAGTCCTTTTCAGGTACTTCAGGATATTCTTGACCGTTGTCCAGTGTTCCATTCCGGGATCACTTTGGTACCTCCCTACCAAACTTATGGCAAGGTTCACATCAGGTATGGTACACAACATGACATACATAATTGAGCCTATGGCTGAGGCATAGGGGATGACACTCATCTTTTCTCTATCTTCTGCCGAGGTCGGGCATTGAGCTGCGCTCAATTTCACACCTTGCAATACAGGCAAGAACTCCTTCTTAGACTGATCCATATTGAACTTCTTCAATATCTTGTCAAGGTATGTGATGTCTACTATGCAACCTTCTTCTTGTAGACGTTGTTGGGCCTCCAAGTGCAGAGGTTTGTAGGTCAGTAGCAAATTTCCCTCAAGTGGATGACCTAAGGTTTGTCAATCCGTGGGAGGCGTAGGATGAAGATGGTCTCTCTCAAGCAACCCTGCAACCAAATAACAAAGAGTCTCTTGTGTCCCCAACACACCCAATACAATGGTAAATTGTATAGGTGCACTAGTTCGGCGTAGAGATGGTGATACAAGTGCAATATGGATGGTAGATATAGGTTTTTGTAATCTGAAATTATAAAAACAGCAAGGTAACTAATGATAAAAGTGAGCGTAAACGGTATTGCAATGCGTTAAAACAAGGCCTAGGGTTCATACTTTCACTAGTGCAAGTTCTCTCAACAATAATAACATAATTGGATCATATAACTATCCCTCAACATGCAACAAAGAGTCACTAATAGCGGAGAACAAACGAAGAGATTATTGTAGGGCATGAAACCACCTCAAAGTTATTCTTTCGGATCGATCTATCATAGAGTTCGTACTAGAATAACACCTTAAGACACAAATCAATCAAAACCCTAATGTCACCTAGATACTCCAAAGTCACCTCAAGTATCCGTGGGTATGATTATACAATATGCATCACACAATCTATGTTTCATCTATTCAAACCAACACAAAGTACTTCAAAGAGTGCCCCAAAGTTTCTACCGGAGAGTCAAGACGAAAACGTGTGCCAACCCCTATGGATAAGTTCACAAGGTCATTGAACCCGCAAGTTGATCACCAAAACATACATCAAGTAGATCACGTGATATCCCATTGTCATCACAGATAAGCACATGCAAGACATACATCAAGTGTTCTCAAATCCTTAAAGACTCAATCCGATAAGATAACTTCAAAGGGAAAACTCAATTCATTACAAGAGAGTAGAGGGGGAGAAACATCATAAGATCCAACTATAGTAGCAAAGCTCGCGATACATCAAGATCGTACCACCTCAAGAACGCGAGAGCACTACAAAAAAATACACTTCCGTGATGATACTTGTTTGTCACAGTAGGTCGCGTTTTTTGTCATGCATGTACATCCATGATGATTTTATGACAGAATCAAGATAGTCATACCTGTGCTGTCGTAGAAGTGTTCCATGACATTACCAAAATTATCATCACGGAAGTGTGCACTTCCATGACGATAAATCGCGCGTCACAGAAGTGCTTTCGTCAAGGGTGACCGACACGTGGCATCCACCGTAACGGAACGCCGTTAAGCTATCGGGTCGGGTTTTGGATCCAATAACCCATTAACAGCCCCGACCAATGGGGATTTTCCACGTGTAAAATCATCATTGGCTGGAGGAAACACGTGTCGGCTCATCGTTGGGACAGATGTCATCCATTCATTGGACAGAAGGCGCCTATGATACGTCGACACGTGGCACGACCCAACAGAGGCCCATTCCTGTGAAAAGGCTGGCCCATTTGACTTGGTCAAAAGGTGGCGGGCCGGCCCATGGAAAGCCTGTTAACGGTCTGTTCGCATATAGCCCATTTACAGCCCCCTAACCCAAGGCCCGTTACGCCCTATCCGAATTAGGCCCAGTAGCATCATCTCGGCCGAACAATATGATTCCAGCCCGTTTTCACTTCTGGCCCATGTATGGCCCATGACGTCTTTCGGCCCATATGAGGCCCTATGTAACTCTTGGCCTATTAACGGCCCGTGGTGAAACTGGCCCGTAATGAACAGTGTATCACTTTACACCCATTAACGGCCCGTGGTGAAACTGGCCCGTAATGAACAGTGTATCACTTTATACCCATTAACGACCCGTTATTCCGTTGGGCCATTTCCAGCCCATGTTTTCTTTCGGCCTTCTCAGAGCCCATTTATTCTTGGGCTCATTTCCAGCATTCGTTTACTTACGGCCCGTTACTGTCATTTTCTGCTTGTGGGCCAAATTCAGCCCGTGGTTACAGTCGGCCCGTTTGTGGTCCATTAATACGTTGGGCCGTTTTCATAGCGTCATCAAATACGGCCTATTAACGATGGCCCGTTATGGTCGGCCCATGAACGGACGATTCCAACTCTAGCCCGTTTACGGCCATAATGCGGCCTGTTATTGGCCCATGTTTGGCCAATCGATCATACAACCCGTATAAGGCCCATTGATGATACGGCCCGTAGAAGGCCCATTGTTTCTACGGCCCGTAGAAGGCCTACTGTTTCTACGGCCCGTAGAAGGCCCACTGTTTCTATGGCCCGTAGGAGGCCCAGTGTCACTACAATAAATATTAGGCCATGGTTATTGTGGCCTAGTTTTAAAAAATAGGTTATTGCAGCCACTAGCAAACCGCGGAAAAAGAACTGCACTGACTACAAGAAAACAAATAAACAAGACAACCAGGAAATAAATAAGCAAGCAACTTATGCTAGGCTATCACGGCTATTACACATATTACATCCACTGGGCATCAAAGTTCGCCAGCAGTGCAAATATAGGGAACAAAGCAGCATATAAACGCCGCAGCAAAACAAGTCCAGAACTGAAACCACTTCAGAAGAGTTCAAGAAACAATATCCGGGGTACCCATAATGCTGGCAAGATGCTTAGCAAGCTTATTAACTTTCTCTTGTTTGGCGCTTAAATCCTCCAGCGCTTGCTGTTGCACAAGAAAGTACGCATCTGAATTCTGCAGGGACTTCCTCAGTCCTTCGGCTTCTTGCCGCAGCACAGCTGACTGATGCCTTTCAGCTTGTAGCTGAGACTGAAGAAGCCAAAGTGATTCAGGCAGCGAGTTCGAAGAGCTTCTGCCAGCGGTACTGGCCAGTAACTCGAACACTACATCAACGCAGGACTATGGGGTTTTCTCACTGTCTACAAGATCGTTTTTATCACCTTTCTTGGAGACCAACAGGGTTGTCTCACTATCTTGAACCTTATCTGCATTACTTTCTCTACCATTGCATAGTGGGGTGCTCTTCTCCAATATTCTGTTTGCATACTACAAGAGAAACAAGCAGACACATCACAGGTTTAGCTTGTAGTATACGAAACTCATTTTGGTAAACCGGTTCAGTAGTAAGGTGGACAGGATAACAACATGAAACAAACATATATCTATGTACTATGGTCACTGTATTGTCCATATCATTCTAGTTTATGTTCCCTAATCAAGATAGAGACACAGTTCAACTCATATATTTTTAAGACACAGCAGCATAGACAGAATATAAGTGTGAGAAACTACACAACATTGGCAGCACTTGTAATGTGCATCACATGAGAACATAACTGTTTATACAACTTAAACTGAAATCAACATAGAGCAAGAACTTAGAACAACAATCTAGTTAAAGAAATAGGTTTAAAACATACCTGTTGCGCCATTGGAGTTTCAATTGGATCCTTCAAATTCGAAAGTAGTTGGTATGAGTAAATACAGTGATGCAACAGCAAAGGAGTATGGACCATAGCTACGGAATCTGACCTGAGAACAGTTGCTCTTCTGCTTTAAACGTGGAGTTTGGGTTAGCTGTGGTGGTCTTCGTGCTTTGGGCACTGCAGTAGCTTTACAAACTGCTCGTGTGGGGGTACTCTGTGGTGGACATGGTGCTTTGTCAACTATAAGTGGGTTACTATCCGCTGGGGTTGCGGTTAGATGGGTTGTAGCTGGTTCTCTGCCCAACGGTGTAAGTGTGCAATCTGGAAGAGTCTCGATTATGTGTGGTGGGGCTAGTTTGTGGGCCAGTACAACCATGGTTCTATCTGCATCAACGGGTAGCACTGTCTTTTGTGAAGAACGGATTTTTGCTCCCTTAGATACTGCCATCACCCCCTCCAATTCAAATGGCTGATAAACAAGAAAAGAAATTGAACGTACAGACATTGTATGATAGACAGATGTGGTAATTCACATATATGTTGTCTAACCAAACAGGACAGCATGACACAATTTCACATATATGATGCCTAACTAAACAGGATAGCATGACACAGTTTCAGATATATGATGGATAACTTAACAGGATATAATGGCATAATTCAAAATATGATGAGTACCAAAACAGGATGACATGACAAAACTATATGATGTCTTTCTAAAATAGATTGGGATGAAATAATTCACATACATGTTGTCTAAGTATACAGGATGGCACTCGCATGTATGATCTCTGAACTAAGCAGATAGAATTCAATATTGTGCATATGATGTCTAAACTAAGCAATGCAAGACACCATATGCATCATATGAGAAATATAAACATTGCAACTTAGAGCATACACCTCAGGTGGGATATAGGACTGGTCATCTGTCTCTGAATCCTCCTCTGAGGAGCTCCCTGTAACCATCGAGATATATGCTTCAACAGGTACCATTGCCTGCTCTGAAGACCTTGTTTTCACTCCAGATTTTTCCATAACCGGCTCAAATGGCTGATACACATGAAGAGTAGTTCAATATACACAGATTGTCGACAAATGGAATACGTAATGAAAAAAAGATGGCATGAGATAATTCACATATATGATGCCTGGCTCCATGGCGGTGCATAATTCACATATATGATAACTGGCTGAAAAACATGGCATTGCATAATTCACATATCTGATATAGAAAGCAAACAGGAGGCATTCACACAAAGCATGTCTAATCTAAGCAGATGGCATGGCAATGCAAGACACCATATGCATGATATGAGCAATATAACCCAGCCAAGTTAGAGCATGCACCTCGGGGGGGGGGGGATACGACTGGTCATCTCTCTCTGAATCCTCCTCTGAGGAGCTATCTGTAACCAGCAAGAAATCTGTATCGACAGGTAGCACTGACTGCTCAGAAGACCTTGTTTTCACTCCAGATTTTCCCATGACCGACTGAAATGGCTGATGCACAGGAAGAGTAGATGAATGTATAAACATTGTTGACAAATGGAATACATTATGGAAAAATATGGCACAATACAATTCACATATACGATGACTGGCTAAACAGGATAGCATTGCATGATTCACGTATATGATGCCTGGCTAAAGAATATGGCATTGCATAATTCCCATATACTCCCTCCGTTCCTAAATATTTGTCTTTTTAGAGATTTCAAATGGACTACCACATACGGATGTATATAGACATATTTTAGAGTGTAGATTCACTCATTTTGTTCCGTATGTAGTCACTTGTTGAAATCTCTAAAAAGACAAATATTTAGGAATGGTGGGAGTATGATATAGAAACCAAACAGGTGGCATTCACACAAAGCAAATCTAAATTAAGTTGATGACATATAAGATGTATAATGTAAGCAATGCAAGGCGCCATATGCATGATATGACCAACATCAGCATGCCAGGTTAGAGCAAACACCTCAGGTGGTAAACAGGCGTGGTCGGCTCCTTCTGAATCTCCATCTGAACAGTTATCTTCCTCTGGAATACAATCTGGAAATGCAGGAGGGGGGGGGGCACTTCGCCCACCATGGAGCGGCGTCTGCATGACATTATATTCGCACGCAACGGTCTTCTCTTTTTCTCTACATGTTCTGTACGATTGTGTACAATACCTGACATGCATAATAAAAAAAATAGTTAGATTCTGTAAGGCCTAAGGGGTGCATGCAAAAATCAAGACTGATGGTAGCAAACAAGTGGATGGATCCAAAACTAATGATAGCAGGTAGATTATAGCTCCAGTTTAAAAAGATAGACAATGGATCATCTATTGTTTGTTGCCCACCCAACATGAACCACATAGAAGACCCCAGATGAACCAGATAGTAGACAGATACTATTCATTGCTGGCTCGATAGGAGACCCATGGGCAATTCAAAACTCAAGATTGAACGATAAAGTAGCAGGTAATAATAAACGATGTATAACGTAAGCAAACACGAAAGACTGCGACCTCTCTTCCGGAACTGTGTAGTCCTCAGGTTCATCTGCTCAGTCGATGATGGTAATGCAGTTGGCGTGGCTGCCGGCGACGGGGAAGATGATCTGAGGCAGCGAAAGGAAGTCTGCAGGGGGGATCTCTGCTACAGTGAACGCTTCTGTCGATGGTGCACCTCAGGTGGGGTGGATGACGGCACGGCAGGAGCAGGACATAACACACAGAGTTTTCTTTGACGCCTATCTGAAAATGAAGTAAATTTGTAAGGGCTCCTTAGAATTGGAGGATTCTATAAACGCAGGGACATGAACACAGGAATAGGATAGGAATGCACGTGCAAAACAGAGCATTTGGAAACATAGGATTTCAGTCAACCTGGGTGTTTGGCTCACATGAATTGGAAGAACAGAGGAATGGAGAAACAAAGTGATGCGACGAGTGTACAACCTCTTTGGCATAGCCTTGTGGACCTCAGCATCATTGGATTGGACATGGAGGATGGTGATGATGCTGGTGTGACTGTCGGAGGCAGGGAAGAAGATCCGAGGCCTCTTGAAACGGCGCCGAGGGTAATGCTCCGCTGTGATGGACGGTTCCGTCGTTGGAGCAGCTCCGCTAAGGTGTACGGCGACGAGGCTGAAGCATGACAAGACAGACAACGTTAATCTGAAGTGGGACCCTAATATCATCTGCAATAGATGATGTAAAATACATCACCAAAAAGTGCTAGATGTAAAACGCATCAGCCGCGCCACGGCCGCTCCGACAGATGCTGTAAGTACTGTTCACTCTGAACTTAACTGAAGAAAATGAACTTCACGGTCGAAACTGAATTTTACTGTCGAAACTGATTGAACTAGTAACAGAGCATTGCAATAGATGTTTAGGGCGTTCGAGCACTAGTAGCAGAGAAGTAGTGATCTAAATCAGCAGACGCTCGAGCAGGGAACGCACTAGCAGAGAGCAAGTCGTGCAGTAGCACCGCGAGCGGTTGCTAAAGCAGCAACTCCTGTAGCTGCCGGAGGTCGTGCAGCAGCAGCAGCGCAAGCGAGAGCAAGAGCAGAGTAGCAGCACGAACGAAAGCAGGAGCAGTGCAGCAGCGCGAGTGAGAGCCGGAGCAGCTGCAGCTAGTGCCATTGTGGAAGTCGCCGCCGAGGAAGCAATGACATGGGGGAGAGACACCGTGGATGATGTGGCCAGCGACGGCGCTGTCGATCGAGACACGCCATGTCTGCTCGGTATCGAGCACCGACAGCCCCGTGAGATCGAATAAAAGATAAAATGCAGCGGTGAGTGCAGAACCTCCTTGGTGGCGCCGAGTTGGCCTCGGCTTCATCGGAGGAATAGGTGAGGGTGCTGCGGTTCCGGTGGGGCAGGTCAAGACGGCGGTGTGGGGATTGAGGTGGCGCGGTAGACGAGGCGAACGTCGGGGCAGCTCCTTGGAGGTGGAGGACGGGGCGGCTGATCCGGCGGGACGACGAGATCGACAACGGATCCTCATCCGGTGCGGTGGATGAGGGACGACGAGCTGTTGCGGTGGACGACGTAGTCGGGGAAGAGTCTCCGGCTGGGCGGCGGTCAGGAGGCCGACGGAGGAGCGTGGGGTTTCGCGGGTTTTGGCGGCCTCGGTGTACGAATGGGGGGGGGGGGCGAAGGGGGAGGGGGAGCCAAGCTTAGGGACGCGCTTGTCCGAAATGTAGGGTAAGTTACCAGTGTACCCCCACCGGTTTTGATACCGCCGACGTGGAGCTTCATTTCTGGCTGAGGGGTAGAAGGGGGATTTCGCGTGTCTGGGCTGCGGGAGCGATTTCGGATGAAGAGGGAGTTCTCGCGCGCGTCCAATTTTCGGGATAACAAGGCGTGACGCGGGTTGAAGAAGCAGGAGTTTCAAAGCAGGTGAGACAAAAGATACTCGAGCTTGAAAATTTCGGGATAACAAGGCGCGACGCGGGTTGAAGAAGCGGGAGTTTCAAAGCAGGTGAGACAAAAGATACTCGAGCTTGAAATTTCGGGATAACAAGGTGCGGATTCCTTGTTCGTCAGAACAAACTTAACGTGTAAAAAACAATTCATACAAGACACAAGAGAGTCATGTCCCCTTTTACTATATTGCTATAGATGCCATTGAAAAAACTACAAGAAAAATGTAAAAAAAATCAGGAGAACAAGATTACCCTGCACAGTACCAAATCGATTCGCACTTCCCTCAACAACAACAAAAAACAAATCAATTCCCACCAAAGAAAGAGTAATGTCCCTTTTTATATGATTACAGATGCCATGATCTCGAATTTCAATTTTTGAATCCATGTTATGTTGAATTCGAATATATCGTTAGGTGACCTTGCGGTTTATAATTGATGTACTTGTACATTTTGATCTTCCATCATATATGAACATTTTACTCCACCATGTGAACATATATATTGTCGTCTACCATATGGACTAAATTTGAATCAATTTTCCTTATTTGAATACGATTGTTGTCAAGTTATACAATAATTTAAATATTATCTTGATAACAAAAAACATACATATAGCAGTAATCATATTTCACTATGAACTACATGTACCATACGCTCTCCAATTCAAATATTTGTATCCATTTTATGTTGAATTCAAATCATAGTACATTATTTGTCTAGGTAGCGAGATGTTTGGGATAATCTAAACCCTATTTTGATACGTATAATTTTTGGCTGAATTGGGACAAGTTTTGGTATAAGCCTCTTGCAAAACCGGAGATTTTCTCAACAAGCCTCGTGGTTCCGAGAGGGAACGTGTCTCCTTTGTGTGCGAAACGATATACGCTGCCTCCCCCCTGATTTTATTTACAGAGGCAACATAGAACTATATGAGTGCCCTGTTAAATTTTGGAATTATTTCGGGTTCATTTGGCCTTTTTATACATTAATTGAGTTTCTGGACTTTTAATGTGCATAATCTAAATATGAATTGCATGCACATGCTCCGGTGCACCAAAGTGGGTTGAAAAATCACATGTGTGTCCTTGGTTGAATTTCTAGGTCCCATGGAAGAAATGAGAATGAAATTCAAACATCTGGGCGTCATGACTCGGCCGAGAACATCGAGAAACTTTGATTTTAAATTCATGTAAATCCAAAACTCGCCTGGAAATCATGAAACTTGGCATGGTGTCATGTCATGGCACTAACATGTTGTGGTAAAAAATTGGGCCGATTTGGAAGCTCGTGGTTCTAAGAGGGAACGTGCCACCTTTCAGTGTGAAACGATATACGCTGCCCCCCTTGAGTTTCTTAACAAAGGCAACATAGAACTACATTAGTGCCCTGTTAAATTTTGGAATTATTCCGGGTTCGTTTGTCGTTTTTTATACATTAATTGAGTTTCTGGTCATTTAATGTGCATAAGTCAAATTTGAACTACAAGCACATGCTCTCGTGCACCAAAGTTGGTTGAAAAATCACATTTGTGTCCTCGGGTGAATTTCTAGGTCCCATGCAAGAAATGAGAATAAAATTAAAACATCTGGGCATCGTGGCTCGGCCGAGAACATTGAGAAACTTGGTTTTAAAATTCTTGTAAATCCAAAACACGTCTAAAAATCATGAAACTTGGCATGGATGTCATGTTGTTGTAAAAAAATTGGCCGAATAGGAATAGATTTTGGTATAAGCTTCTTGCAAACCGAAGCTTCTCTCAAGAAGGCTTGTGGTTCTGAGAGGGAACGTGCCACCTTTGAGTGTGAAACGATATACGTTGTCCCCCTGAGTTTATTTACAAAGGCAACATATAACTACATGAGTGCCCTGTTAAATTTTGGAATTATTCCGGCTTCGTTTGGCCTTATTTACACATTAATTGAGTTTTTGGTCATTTAATGTGCATAATTCAAATTTGAACTACAAGCACATGCTCCCGTGCACCAAAGTTGGTTGAAAAATAACATTTGGTGTCCTCGGGTGGAATTTCTACATTTGAAAAATCACATTTGTGTCCTCGAGTAGGTCCCATGCAAAAAATGAGAATAAAATTCAAACATTTGGGCATCGTGGCTCGGTCGAGAACATTGAGAAACTTGGTTTTAAAATCATGAAACTTGGCATGGTGTCGTCTCATGGTAGTACCATGCCGTGGTAAAAAAAAGGGCCGAATAGGAACAAATTTTGGTATAAGCTTCTTGCAAATCAGAGCTTCTCTCAAGAAGGCTCGTGGTTCTGGGAGGGAACGTGTCACCTTTGTGTGCATAATTCAAATTTGAAATACAAGCACATGTTCCAGTGCACCAAAGTTGGTTGAAAAATCACATGTGTGTCCTCAGGTAAATAACTAGGTTCCATGCAAGAAATGGGAATGAAATTCAAAATTCTGGGCGTCGTGGCTGGGTTGGAAACATTGAGAAACTTAGTTTTTTAATTCCTGTAAATCCAAAACATGCATGAAAATAATGAAACTTGGCTTGGTGCCATGACATGGCATCAACATGCTGTGGTAAATTTGCAGTCCGATTTGCGAAGGCGCACACATTAACAATCAACAAAGTCATTTTGGAACAAGTGCTGTCACGTTACAATCGGAAACACAAGTATTATTGAAACCGTGGGCATTCTACTTACTAATACCATTTACGTGTCGCCACGCGTCCCCATTTTTTATTAGCTAGGAGGGGCCGTGCAGGGTAGCTATTTGAGTACGAGAGGCGTGCGATCAGACCCCTGCGCGTGCTTATCGGGAGGAGAGCCCTTTGACCTCCATCTGCCGTCCACCTCTGTCCCAAGGTCTCCATTAATGGCGCCCGAGCCTCTGTTTAATGGCGTGGCTATGTCTCACTCGACTGAGATTTAAGAGAGAAAAAAGAAAATCTGAAAGCACGGATCTTGATGTAAGATCCGACGGACCTATATAGCATCTACTGCGACTTATAGCAAGACTGATGAATATATAAGGACGATTAATTTTTTTTTGATCAAAGAAGGGCTTGCCCCTTCCGATTTTCATTACTGAAAACCACCACAATTCACAAGAAGTTCAGCACAACTCCAGCCTAACACGAAGGACTAAAAGCTACCAGATTAAAATCGCAACATCCCAAGAGGCCAACAAAGGCCAAACATCCGCGCTAGAACCCAACATTTCACAACCGACGACACAATCCACATCCTAAACCGATTATTACATCAAAAGAAACCAGGAAACTTAAGGAAGCCCAGCAGCAGCTAGAAGAACAACAACGCCAGGGTCGCCACAGCAAGAGTTTTCTTCATTCCAGCCTCGCAACATTGATCTTCCACAGAAAGATAAGGACGATTAATTGTATTACATAATTAGAAAGATAATTAAAAAAGCCACATGCGGCTACGACCGAAATACACAAGGGCAAAAGAAGAAGGAAGACAAGGATCTGGCTCGCTGATCTCTACTGTCTTGATGCGTTGCTGCAGGCCGCGGGAACTAGTCTCCGCGGCGAGCGGCGATGAGCTCTTTCGTGTCCTCAAGACGCTGCTTGAGAACATCCATGGATTCCTCCACCAGCCTTTGGCGCTCGTTGCGGAGCATGTCATTCTCGTCCATAAGTTTCTTGACGATGACGCCGATCCTCTTCAACAAGGCACTGGTCTCCTCCTGCTGGTCTGCACTTTGGACGATCTTCTCCCTCAGCAGGTCGCGCTCGGCCCGGAGCCTCTCATTGCCCTCCCTTAGTACGCCGATAGCCTATTCAAACGAGGCTTTCATGTCGTCCTGCAACCTCGCACAGCCGGAGATCTGATCCATCTGGCTATGGATGATCGCATGCATGCGCCTGTAACAGTCGTCGCCTGCCCGCGAGAAATTTTCCCAGGCCGCCGCGGCGCGGCGAGACATCTCTATTGCATTCGTGGCATGGCCGAGACATCTCTGCTGCTTCCGCGGTGCGGCCGGACCAGTCTGCTGCATCGACGGCGCAGCGGGACCTCCGTGCTGCTTTAGCGGCGTGGCGGGACTCGGTGCTGCTACTTCCGCATGGCGGGACATGTCGGCTGCTCTCGCAGCGAGGCGGGACATCTCTCGTGCTTCCGCTTCCATGCTCGCCTCTCCCTGGTGGCAATCTCTCGACCCAGAACTCACGCTGGCCATGGAAGACGCAAGGGAAGGATGCTGAATGACTTGTTTGTTTTTTGTGGATGAGGAGTTGAGGAGGAATGTGCAGTCATCTTGGCATACTAGTATTTATAACCGAGTACTAGTGCACTCCTAAGTGGGAAACCGTTTAGGTTGTGATCGGTGTGAACAGGTTTGCAATTCAATATAGCGTGAGTAATTTGGAATGTGACGAGACGCAAGCTCAAAATTTATTGACGGTTCTAGTTTGGAAGTGCGACACTATTCCCTCCTTTCCGGTTTTATAGGGCTTATCTCAAAACTTTAGTTTTTCCATTTTATAAGGCTCAAATTTGGTTGTTCCCCAACACATGTTCCAGATTCCAAGGTGCATTAAATCACTGCATGCAAGTATTAAGAGAAAATTGACCAATACATGTACTTATGCATGCATGCATTGCAATTATGAATTGATAAACATAATTTTTTGGTACATCTATATTTTGACAAATGGAAGGCATGTATTGTGGAACGGAGGGAGTGCTTGTCATCAAAATGGATAAAAAGGGACGTATCTAGAACTAAAATACGTCTACATACATCTCCTTTTATCCATTTTGATGACAAGTAGTACTTCTTACCCAAAGGAACTTTATATCCAACAGACACAAAATATCTGTTCGACTGTTGGAAATTACTGATCTGATGTCGAAGTAATTGCTGCATCGCCACCAAAACCCACCATTTCTTAAGCTAAAGTAGACCAAGGTAATACCTATATACTAAAGAAGGCACTGTAGAAACATTTAGGACGTGAGCTTGTCAACCTGAATGTGGAGGGACACAAGCTTAGCCCCGGCCAACAGCTTGGGCGGAACTGTCAAGAAGGTCAGCTCCTGCACGTCGACGTCGCCGGGATCCTTGCTGCTTGTCACCTCCATTTCCACCTTGACGGCATCGGTCGTGCCTTTGGGCTCCCCCGGCGGGCCGTTCGCCCACAGCTTGGCCACGTAGTGCGGCAGTGGGGACGCCCCCACTCTGATGCAGACGACCGACACGGCGATAGGCGCGCCGATGTCGAGCACGCCGCCGACCAAGAAAAATGGGCGTCGGTCCTCCTCCGCGAACAGCAAGAGCCGTGGCTCCGACAGTGGCACTTGCAGCTGGAGCACCTTGCCGTACTGGATCCTGTGCACGGGCATGGGATGCGCGGTGCTGATGTGGTGGTAGAGCGCCGTCGGCGGGCCTTCATAGCCACAGACGGGCACGGGGCATTTGCAGGGTGCGAGCGGACACACGCTCTGGTGATCGGCGAGCTTGTGGTAAGTGACGTAGAGCCCACAGCCTTCATGCGGGCACTCCACCCTCATCGACGAAAGGACGGAGTCCACCGCCGTGTTCCACACGTCGAAGCCACCGCCGCGCTCGCACTTCTGGCACTGCCGCTGGTTCCCGGGGCGCTCGACGCGGCAGTCCGCGCAGGCCAGGTGCCCTCCCTTGCACTGCAGAAATCAATCGAACATCACATCAATCAAGAAACCTGCACCTTGCTCAATCAGCCGAACGAACGAGGTTTATTCGAACCTCATACACTAGAGGCGTCAAGGGGCGGAGGCAGAAGGGGCAGTGGAGCACGGTGAGGTCCATCGAGACCTTAGAGAGCTCCATCGTCGGGTCCTGTTCGGTCTGCATGATCTCGCCCTCCTCGTGCACAACCATCTCTCGACTTGGGCCGGGGTATTACAAAGCTTTACTGTCACATATTTTATACTACTTCAAGGTGCATTAAATCAACACATGCAAGTATCAAAAGGAGAGTCACGGCATGCATGCATGCGTTGTAATTAATGCATCGGTAAACGCAAATTATTGAAATATATCAAGTGCAGTGCTTTGATGTGTCGCGTCAACTCGTACATCAACGAGAAGTTAGATTATCCTCTCCCTCGTGGACTTAACTGCACCTGCCTTTGACTGTATGACAGGTTGCACTACAAAAAAATACACATCCGTGATGATACGTGTTTGTCACAGTAGGTCGCGTTTTTTGTCATGCATGTACATCCATGACGATTTTATGACAGAATCAAGATAGTCATACCTGTGCTGTCGTAGAAGTGTTCCATGACATTACCAAAATTATAATCACGGAAGTGTGCACTTCCATGACGATAAATCGCGCGTCACAGAAGTGCTTTCGTCAAGGGTGACCGACACGTGGCATCCACCGTAATGGAACGCTGTTAAGCTATCGGGTCGGGTTTTGGATCCGATAACCCGTTAACAGCCCTGACCAATGGGGATTTTCCACGTGTAAAATCATCATTGGCTGGAGGAAACACGTGTCGGCTCATCGTTGGGACAGATGTCATCCACTCATTGGACAGAAGGCGCCTATGATACATCGACACGTGGCACGGCCCAACAGAGGCCCATTCCTGTGAAAAGGCCGGCCCGTTTGACTTGGTCAAAAGGTGGCGGGCCGGCCCATGGAAAGCCTGTTAACAGCTTGTTCGCATATAGCCCATTTACAGCCCGCTAACCCAAGGCCCGTTACGCCCTATCCGAATTAGGCCCAGTAGCGTCATCTGGGCCATCCAATATGATTCCAGCCCGTTTTCGCTTCTGGCCCATGTATGGCCCATGACGTCTTTCGGCCCATATGAGGCCCTATGTAACTCTTGGCCTATTAACGGCCCGTGGTGAAACTGGCCCGTAATGAACAGTGTATCACTTTACACCCATTAACGGCCCGTGGTGAAACTGGCCCGTAATGAACAGTGTATCACTTTTATACCCATTAACGGCCCGTTATTCCGTTGGGCCGTTTCCAGCCCATGTTATCTTTCGGCCTTCTCAGAGCCCATTTGTTCTTGGGCTCATTTCCAGCATTCGTTTACTTACGGCCCGTTACTGTCATTTTCTGCTTGTGGGCCAAATTCAGCCCTTGGTTACAGTCGGCCCGTTTGTGGTCCGTTAATACGTTGGGCCGTTTTCATAGCGTCATCAAATACGGCCTATTAACGATGGCCCGTTATGGTCGGCCCATGAACGGACGATTCCAACTCTAGCCCGTTTACGGCCATAATGCGGTCTGTTTGGCCCATGTTTGGCCAATCGATCATACGGCCCGTATAAGGCCCATTGATGATACAGCCCGCAGAAGGCCCATTGTTACTACGGCCCGTAGAAGGCCCATTGTTTCTACGGCCCATAGAAGGCTCACTGTTTCTACGGCCAGTAGGAGGCCCAGTGTCACTACAGTAAATATTAGCCCATGGTTATTGTGGCCTAGTTTTAAAAAATAGGTTATTGCAGCCACTAGCTAACCGCGAAAAAAGAACTGCAATGACTACAAGCAAACAAATAAACAAGACAACAAGGAAATAAATAAGCAAGCAACTAACGCTAGGCTATCACGGCTATTACACATATTACATCCACTGGGCATCAAAGTTCGCCACCAGTGCAAATATAGGGAACAAAGCAGCATATCATATACACTGGTTGTTAAAGTTGGCGACCAGCGCAAATAAACGCCTCAGCAAAAAAAATCCAGATATGAAACCACTTCAGAAGATCTCAAGAAATAATATCCTGGGTACCCATAATGCTGGCAAGATGCTTAGCAAGCTTATTAACTTTCTCTTGTTTGGCGCTTAAATCCTCCAGCGCTTGCTGTTGCACCAGAAAATATGCATCTGAATTCTGCAGGGACTTCCTCAGTCCTTCAGCTTCCTGTCGCAGCACATCTGATCGATGTCTTTCAACTTGAAGTTGAGACTCAAGAAGACGAACTGATTCAGGCAGCGAGTTCGAAGAGCTTGTGCCAGCAGTAGTGGCCAGTAACTCGAACACTACATCAAGACAGGACTTTTGGGTTCCCTCACCGTCGTCAAGATAGTTTTTATCAGCTTTCTTGGAGACCAACAGGGATGTCTCAATATCTTGAACCTTATCTGCATTACTTCCCTTACCATTGGATAACGCGGTACTGTTCTCCAATATTTTTTCCGCATTCTAAAAGAGAAACAAGCAGACACATCACATGTTTACCATGTTGTTTATGAAACTCATTTTGGTAAATGAGTTCAATAGTAAAGTGGACAGGATAACAACATGAAACAAACATATATCTATGTACCATGGTCACTTTATGGTCTATATCATTCTAGTTTTTGTTGCCAAATCAAGATAGAGACACAGTTCAAATAATATTTGTTCAAGACAAAGCAGAATAGACAGAATATAAGTGTGGGTAACTATAGAGCAATAACAACACTTGTAATGTGCATGACATGAGAACATAACTGTTTATTCAATTGAAACTAAATTCAACATAGAGCAGGTTACAACAACAAACCAGTTAAAGAAACAGGTTTAAAACATACCTGTTGCGCCATTGGAATTTCAATTCCATCCTTCAAATTTGAAAATAGTTGGTATGAGTAAATACAGTAATGCAAGAGCAAAGGAGTATGAACCATACCTACAGAATCTGACCTGAGAACAAATCTTCTTCTCCTTTAAGCGTTGAGTTGGGATTCGGAGTGGTGGTCCTCGTGCTTTGGGCACTGCAGTTCCCTTACTAACTGCTCGTGTTTGGGTGCTCTGTGGTGGAGACGGTGCTGTGTCAACTGGAACTGGGTTACTATCTGCCGGGGTTGGGGTTAGAAGGGGTGTAGCTGGTTCTCTTTCCAACTGGGTAGGGGTACAATCTGCGAGAGTCTGGGATATGTGTGGTGGATCTGGTCCTTGGGCAAGTACAACCATGGTTCTATCTGCATCAACTGGTAGCACTATCTTTTCCGAAGACCGTGTTGTTACTCCCTTAGATACTGCCATCACGCTCTCCAATTCAAATGGCTGATAAACAAGAAAAGTAATTGAAAGTATAGACATTGTATGATAGACAGGTGCAATGGATAGTGGGGAGTAAAAGAGGGCATGAAATAATTCATATTTATGTTGTCTAACCAAACAGGATAGCATGACACATTTTCACATATATGATGGCTAACTAAACAGGATAGCATGACACAATTTCACATTATGATGGCTAACTAAAAAAGATGGAAAGACATAGTTCAAATTATGAGACTATGTAAACAGGATGACATGACATAACTATATAATGTGTTTATTAAATAGGTTGGCATGCCATAATTCACATACATTCACGGATAGAATGCCATAATTCAAAATATGATGACTGTAAACACTAAACATGATGAGATGATATAACTATATGATGTCTTTATTAAATGGGTTGCCAATGCCATAATTCAGATAGATGATGTGTATGTACTATGTAAACATGATGGCATGATATAATTCAAATATATGATTTATATAGTAAGCAAGTAAGCAGATGGCAATCCATATATGATGTAAAAACTAAGCAATGCAAGACAACATGCATGACATGGGTAATATAACCCTGCCAAGTTTGAGCATAGACCTCAGGGGGGAAATAGGACTGGTCATCAGTCTCTGAATCCTCCTTTGAGGAGCTCTCTGTAACTAGCAAGATGTCTGCTTCAGCAGGTAGCATTGTCTGCTCTGAATACCTTGTTTTCACTCCAAATACTTCCATCACCGCTTCAAATGGCTGATGCACAGGAAGAGTAGTTGAATATACAAACGTTGTCGACAAATGGAACATGTAATACAAAAAAATGATAGCATGATATAATTCACATACATGATGATTGGCTAAACAACATGGCATTGCATAATTCACATATATAATGCCTTTGCAACAAGATAGCATTGTATAATTCACATATATAATGTCTTGCAACAAGATGGCAATGCATAATTCACATATATGGTAATTAGACACTAAACAGGTGGCATTCACACAAAGCATGTCTAAACTAATCAAATGACATAGCAATGCGAGACACCATACGCACGATATGAGCAACATAACCCTGCCAAGTTAGAGCATACACCTCGGGGGGGGGGGATAGGA
>NC_057811.1:474587679-474593258 GCF_018294505.1 Triticum aestivum
CATTGCATAATTCACATATATAATGCCTTTGCAACAAGATAGCATTGTATAATTCACATATATAATGTCTTGCAACAAGATGGCAATGCATAATTCACATATATGGTAATTAGACACTAAACAGGTGGCATTCACACAAAGCATGTCTAAACTAATCAAATGACATAGCAATGCGAGACACCATACACACGATATGAGCAACATAACCCTGCCAAGTTAGAGCATACACCTCGGGGGGGGGGGGGAATAGGACTGGTCATCTGTCTCTGAATCCTCCTCTGAGGAGCTATCCGTAACCAGCGAGATATGCGCTTCGTCAGATAGCATAGTCTGCTCTGAAGACCTTGTTTTCACTCCAGAATTTGCCATCACCGTGTCCAATGGCTGATGCACACGAAGAGCAGTTGAATGTAACAAAAAAAGGATGGCCTGATATAATTTACATATAAGATGACTGGCTAAGCAGGATGGCATTGCAAAATTCACATATATGATGCCTGGCTAAACAAGATGGCGTTGCATAATTCACATAAACGATGAATAAACTAAACAGATGGCATTCGCACAAAGGATGTCTAAACTAAGCAGATGACATATTTGATGTATAAAGTAAGCAATGCAAGACACCATATGCATGATATAACCAACATCAGCATGACAAGTTAGAGCGAAGACCTCAGGGGGTAAACAGGAGTTGTCTTCTCCTTCTGAATCCCCCTCAGAACAGATATCTTCCTCCCGCTTACAATCCGAAATGCGTGGAGGGGGGGCTGCCTTTGCGCCTACCATGGAGCGACGTCTGCATGAAATGTTATTGCCACGCAAGGCTCGTCTCTTTTGCTCTACATGTTCAGTTCCATTGTTTACAATAACTGTCATGCATAGGAATAAAACATAGTGAGATTATGTAAGGAGTGCATGCAGAAATCCAGAGTGATGGTAGCAACCTGTGGATAGACCCAAAACCAATAATAGCAGGCAGATAATGGCTTCAGTTAAAAAATACAGATAATGGCTTCTTTACTGTTTGTTTCCCACCCAACATGAAACTCATAGTAGACACCGGAGATTAACCAGATAGTAGATAGATACTATTGATAGCGGCCCCGATATGTACCCCACAACCATTTAAAAACTCAAGTTTGACCATTAGGTTGGAGCTGACTCAGAGTCTAATCGGTGAACAGGACGATAAAGTAGCATGTAATATTAAGCGATGCATAACGTAAGCAGACACGAAAGAGTGCGACCTCTCTTGCGGACCCGTGTAGTCCTCGAGGTCATCTGCTCGGTTGATGATGGTAATGCAGTTTTCATGGCTGCCAGCGGCGGGGAAGAAGATCTGAGGCGGCGAAAGATAGTCTAGAGGCCGGATCCCTGCTGTGCTGGACCCTTCTGTCGTTGGAGCAGCTGAGCTGGGGTGGATGACGGCGCAGCAGGAGCGCGACACACCACGCAAGGTTTTCTTTGACAACTATTTGTAAGAGAAGTAATTCTGTAAGGGCTCGTTCGAATTGGAGGATTCCAACAATGCAGGGATAGGAAATAGACAGGAATAGGATAGGAATGCACGTGCAAAATCGAGGATTTAAAAACACATGATTTCTGCCAATCTGGGTGTTTGATTCACAACAATTGGAAGATCAAAGGATGCAAAGAAGCATGGCGAGATTAAGTTAAACCACAAGAAA
Source organism: Triticum aestivum (assembly GCF_018294505.1). Classification (NCBI taxonomy): domain Eukaryota; kingdom Viridiplantae; phylum Streptophyta; class Magnoliopsida; order Poales; family Poaceae; genus Triticum; species Triticum aestivum. The sequence goes on from NC_057811.1 coordinate 474,589,371, forward strand.
ATGTACGGTTATAATGCTATTATGCTACTATCTCTTAGTCTTGTGCTTCATGAATAGGAATTTGAAAAGGAGGACAAGTGAAAATTAAAATTCCTACATTTTTTCTTTCAAGGAGACACTAAAGGAACAAATCCGTGTGCTCAGTGGACAATATATATAACATGTAGATTAAAAAAGAGATGCAACAAGTGTACAACCTTTTTGGCGAAGCCATGTCGATCTCAGCGTGATTGGGTTGGCCGGTGAGGATGCTCCGGCTGACTTTGCTGTCGGAGGAGGGGAAGAAGATCTTAGGCGTCTGGAGATGGAGCCCGAGGTACTACTCCGCTGTGATGGAGGGTTTCGTCGTTGGAGCAGCTCCGGTGAGTTGTACGACGCCGAGGCTGAAGCAGGACAAGAGAGACAACGAACAACGTTAACCTGAGTGGAATTCTAATAGCATCTCCAATACATGACGTAAAATACATAACCACAAAGTGCTAGATGTAAAATACATCAGCCGCTCATGTCTGAACTTAACTGTCGAAACTGAACTTAACTGTCGAAACTGAACTTAACTGTCGAAACTGAATTTTGCTGTCGAAACTGAATTTTGCTGTCGAAACTGAACGCACTAGCAAGGTGAGGCTACACGTCGGTCGACTGACTTTTTCATCTCTGGTCAGTAAATTTTGCAGCTGTTGGATACGAAATCAAGGGCCTGCGGTTCGTCTTGAACCTCCACCCCCCTGAGCCGCCAGCCACCACCGGCCAAACAGCAGCCCGGCGCTGCGCCGCCCCGCCCGCCCCGAAAACACTCCCCACCGCCGCCCCGGCCATCCCTCTAGGCCCCCCCGTGCCGAGCTTTTTCTCCGGCGATCCCCACGCCACCGCCCCGCCAACGCCCCGCCATCGCCGGCGACCACCGCCCCATCCTGAACCCTAAGATAGATAGTGGGGTACCTCTCCGGCGAGCCCCCCTCCCCGCTGCGGCTGGTTCTTCCTTCACCCCGGCGAGCCCCCCCACCCCCTGAAAATTGACTGATCCAAAAGTCGATTCAGTCGACTGAAGTGTAGCTAAATCGGAGCAGCATCCCAAGCAAGAGCAAGAGCAAGAGCAAGAGCAGCAGCGCGAGCAAGAGCAATAGCAAGAGCAGACCAGGCAGGGGACTGAGAGCAAGAGCAAAGCAGCAGCGCGAGCGAGAGCTAAAGCAGCAGCTCCTACTGATGTGGACGTTGCCGCCGAGGGAGCGCCGCCGTGGAGGAAGTGGCCGGCGACGCCCGCCGTGGATGGAGCCGCGCCGTGTCGGCTCGGGACCGAGCGCTGGCAGCACCGTGAGATCGAATCAAGAAGAAAATGCGGCGATTAGTGTACAACTTCTTTGGTGGCGCCGATTAGGCCGCAGCTTCATCCGAGGAAACGGTGATGATGATGCTCTTCCGGTGGTGCAGGTGAAGATGGCGGTATGGGAATGGAGGTGGCGCGAAAGACGAGGGGAACGTCGGGGCAGCTCCTTGGAGGTGGAGGACGGGGTGGCTGAACCGGCGGGACGATGAGATCAATGACAGATCCTCATGCGGTACGGTGGATGAGGGACGTCGAGGTGTTGCTGTGGACGACGTCGTCGGGGAAGAGGCTCCGGCTTGGTGGCGGACAGAGCAGGGGGTGGGGTTTCGTCGCCGGTTTTCGCGGCCTCGGTGTACGAATGGGTGGGCGGATGGGATGGCAGTGGGGAACCATGGCTTAGAGACGCGCTTGTCCGAAATGTGGGGTAAGTTACGAAAGTACCCCCACCGATTTGAGGCGGTTCTTTCGGTTCAGGGGTACCACGGGCATTTTGCGTGTCGGGATTTCACAGGAGGTGGGAGTTTTCGCGTGCGTTGTAATTTCGGAATAGCAAGGCGCGGGTTGAGATGGAGGGAGTTGCCGGAGCACAAAGAGACAAAGATATATCTTAAATATTTCGGGCTAACAAGGCCCTGGTTGAAATTTTCGGACAAGCCTAACGTGTACTGTACCAAATCAATGTGCACTACAAATGTCATTCAAAACTTTGAATTCATGTTATGTTCAATTAAAATATTTCGCTACGTGTATAATGCATGCAACCTACTACTCAAATGAACATTTTAGTGCATTCCAAACGTACATACTACCACTTCAATATGAACTAAATTTGAATTTGTTTCTCTATTTGAATAAGATCTACAGTAATGATTGTTGTGAAGTCAAAGCATTTGAATTCGTTTCTCTGTTTTAATAAGATCTACAATCATCATTATTGTCAAGTTAAACCATCGTTTGTGTATTATCTTCACAGCACACCACATGATTAGTCTCGAGTTACATATGAACTATGTGTACTATATGAACTCGAACTAGATTTTTTGAATCCACTTTATTTTGATTTCAAATCACATTACATTTCTAGCTCTAGCTAGATCTTCATAATCTAAACCATGTCTCATATGTATAATGTGTTTATCACATTATGTATGGTGCCCCGCCCCCTACGCCTACAAGTATTTAGATGTGAGTTGCAAACACATTACCACAAATTCAAATAAAATGTGAGAATGTTCGATATATAGTATTGTTTAGATTGTTCGATATTTAGTTGTAAGCTGCAAACGCCACACATTATCACAAATTCAAATAAAATGTGAGATTGTTTGATGTATAGTATGGTTTAGATTGTTTGGCATTTAGCTGTGAGTTGCAAACGCCATGCATTATCACATTATGGTATAACATGTGCACATGACGTGTATCACCGCTATATTCATGCATGCAATGTTTAAAACACTATGATCTCCTATTCAAATATATGAATCCGCTTTCATATCAAATTATGATCTTTGTTAGTCTCTTACACCCACACAATCCTCTAACCTTTGTAGCTACCACTAACTTTCTCTCGTGCATGCACACGCCCTCCTCGCCCTCCCCCTCCCTCGGCATTCTATCCACCGGGCACATTCATTTTTTTCTTTAGGTCGTTCTCCGAGAGCCTCCACAACTCCTTTCCGACACACACCGATCGATAAACCTCTCCAGCGATGCCTGCCTACAACATACACACACACCTTCAATCTCCTCCTTTATGTGTCCTTGCCTCGTGTCTCTCATACGGTCAGACACACGTGTAAACTCTCGCCCCTCTTTTCATTGATCTCACAACCGCACACTCCTCCCCCTATCTAGCTAGTAGTTGGGCCTCTCGCACCACCTCCTAGCTCCATTCTCTCTGTCTATCCATCTCGCTGGGCCTTATTTGCCTCTAACAAATGGACGTACACCGACCGATCTCTCGCTATACATATAGCTAGCTAGGTCCTTATAACTCGTTTTTACCCACACGTCAATTGATCTACCTCATTAGTTGTGTCTCTCCCTTCCTCCGACAAACAACAATTGATCTACCGATCTAGTTAGGTTTGCTTACCAAACACATGGTTCCCCTTCATCATCCATGGATGCGTCTCGATAGATCTATCACGCACAGGCACACACAGAAACACATCCCCACTCTTATTGATAACATTGCAGTTCCACCCTCAGTTTGTCTAGTAGGCCTCTCCCACCATCTTCGAGAAGCAACTCCATCACCCATCCAGCACTCTACCCCTCTCCCTCCCTCTCTCTCCTCTCTCTCTCTGTCCCATCATATTTCCCATCCTTCAGTTATGTATGGATGTCGACCGATCTCCCTCAGGACATAGCTGGGTCTCTCCTTCTCAACACATATACGAGTCGTTCTACCTCTATAGTTAGGCCTCTGCCTACCCCTCCCCCCACCCCCTCCCCCCCACACACACCAATACATCAAGCGCTCTAGTCATGTCTCCCTGCCACACAAAATCTTGACATGTGCCCTCTAACGTTCCGGTAGGCTAGTCGCCCTATCT
>NC_057811.1:474593508-474737287 GCF_018294505.1 Triticum aestivum
CACAATTTCGATGGCTCTCTTCATCGATCTCGCACCCACCCACTTGATCCTCTCTTCGACTCTATCGATAGCTATGACCCCTCCCTCTCTTCTCGTGGATTGCCCAACCCTCTATGTATGATATGGATAGGCCTCCATTTCACACACATTGCATGCAAAAATTTGTTTGAGATGTCATCGACACATATTCCCACAAATAATTCACGAAATCAACCCCCCACCCCACCCCCACCCCAAAACAAAAAACACTCATGAACGCGGTTTGTATCTCTCACACACACCCACATAGGTGGGGGACGTGCACGAAGAGAAGAGGTGCATGCACGGCGCACGTACTCCCGTCTCTTTCCCAACCACACCCGCGCGGGTACACGGTGGAGCTCATTTCTGTACGAAAAAGGCAGCCCACGTGGTAATTTGGCACGTGTACTGGTTGTCCACTTGGTGGAGGGAGGATCGTCTACCACGGGTGAACAAACAAATTGCGACTTGACGTGTTATGTTAAAAAAAGAGGCAAACCATGTGGGGCCTACCTTAGAGGCAAGGCTCTATACACTGGAGTACTTTTGATGTGTCCCATCAACTCGCAGAACGAGGAGAAGCTTGCTTAGTACGCTGTCTCCCCCGCCCACGGGCGCGGTGGCTCGCAGGATGAGGTGAAGCTTGCTCCGCCTTACGCCTGCTCCCTCGCCCATGCGCACGGTGGCTCGCAGGACGAGGAGAAAAATTTACTACTCCCTTCGTTTACTCCTCGTCCCTACTACCTTGGTTATAGAGATTATATCATATTGTTTGGAATATATATGTCCTTTAGTAGATTTCAATATGAACTACTAGTACATACTCCAAACACTGATGTATATAGATGTATTTTAGAGTGTAGATTCACTCATTTTGCTCCGTATGTAGCACTCTCCCTCGCCCCTCGACCCTCGCCCACGTGGTGGACGTGCAGCAATTCATTCGGTCTCATATAGCCAGAACGATATATACTGCACTACCATTATTGCTCAACTTCCCGAAGAGGCGAAGAGCCAATCGCAAGGTTAATATTTTGGAGATGCCAAGCGCAAGGTTATAGGAGAACGAGTAGTAGGTGCCGTGTCATTTATAAATAAAGTTTTTTTCTTCAGTGGCACGTACGCAATATGATAGGTTCATATGGAGAGAAAAGGAAACCGCTCCACTATATACATAGTCAGGACGGGCCAGCCTACACGGTTGCTTGCTGGGGTTGCGCTCTTCACACTCTCCCGCACAAAACGACTGTGGCCACATCTCTAACATCCCAGCGGATCACGTCCGCTTGGGGAAGGGGTGGATGCTTAGTGTAGATGCGGTCCCGATCAGGGGTCCCCGCCGTTCTCTCTCACAAAGCCGGTGAGGTTGCCTTCGTCCCTTGCTCACTGCCGTGACGTGGGCAGTTGCCGCCTCCCGCCGCCCTCCTCAAGGTTGAGCTACGTCCCTCAGGTACAACTCCCTTTACAGCCGGCTTGCACCACTGCTCCAGCTGCCCACATCACTCCCTGTGGATATTTCTCTACTTCTTTGCCCCGCACATACCTCTATTGGCTTCTACGTACTGTATCTGTGATGAGTTTATATCTCATCAACTAGTCCCAGTAATCTTATTCTAATCACGCTTCTTCAATTTCTTTGCCACAGGGATGCTCATCTCGATTTTGGTGAAACTGCACAAAATGATCCGATGGTCAAAAGGTTGCAAACTTCATTTATTAGGAAGCTCGAACGTTGCCAGCAAATTGAAGCCTGGTCAGGGCTCACGGTTCAAGGGCTAGGGACTGCATGGATCGTTTTTTCTTTAGCTGCCTCTGTTCCAAAATAAGTGTCAACTTTAGTAGTAGTACAACTTTGTACTAAAGTTTGCACAAAGTTGAGACACTTATTTTGGAACGGAGGGAGTACATATTTGCTATGATCTGTCAATCATTGAGATGCAATAGCATGCATGTTAATCTCCTTTGTATTTGATGAAATGTTGCAACGGGCAACCTTGGACGCAAGATACATGTAACAGAAGCTGGAAGCTTCATAGCATTGTACAAATTTATCTCGCTGATAAATTACAGTACGTACTATACTAGTACTTCCTCCGTTTCTAAATATAAGTCTTTGTAGAGATTTCACCATGAACCACATGCGGATGTATATCGATGCATTTTAAGTGTAGATTCATTCATTTTGTTCCGTATGTAGTGGAATCTCTACAAAGACTTATCTACTAGTAATAGCTAGCCCCCACTACTAGGAATTCTCTATCCTCTCCTTGAGCCACATCATCAAAATTGATGTAGCCGTTAGATGAAGTAGATCAGTCCATAATAGCCGTCTGATCTAGACGTTGAGAGGCTCCGCACTAAGCCACATGCACGCATGCAGAAATACCATGGCACATGCATGTGAGTGGGTTTTAAATCATATCAACATGTCTGCATGCAAGCATGCACCGGTAGCATGCATGTAAGTGAGCTTTTAAGTCCCATTAACATGTCAAAAAGAAAAATATAATCCCATTATGCAGTAGGAGTTGGCTGATCTTTTTTCCTTACGTGGGATGATCTAAATGATGATGGGAGTTTATTTAGTTTGGCTACCACATTTGTCATGCGGTTATAGAGTTTTTTTAGTTCTATGAAATCGATAATTTTGCGCAGAGAGATATACCGCTGTTCCGCGGCAACGCAGGGACTCATCTAGTAATATTTAGGAACGGAGGGAGTACTATGTAAAGAGTTAGGTCTCGCACGGTGATAGTGTGAGGTGGGCCATGTAATCACTGAGCCTGTGTGTTTTCATTGCTCTTGCACGCCTCCGCTGTAAGAATGGAGAAAATTGTAATCTAGTAGTAGTACCTCCTTTCGCCGAAAGCGTGGGACATCCAGCAGTCCTACCACCTCAGTAATAAAGACCAATGAGCCGTCAAATCACATAGACCCAGCAGTAAGTTGGACGGACGAAGCAACCATCACTCTTGCGCCAGTGAGAGGTCGCGTCCGCTCTGCCCCGGCATGAATGCGGCACCGATTCTTTGGAGCGGCGCTGACCGTTTCGGGCGGGAAGCGGGCGCGGGCGATGGAGGGGCTTTGGGTGGGCCAGGCAGTTCAGGAGCGGGCGTGGCAGCTGTCCACATGTCCCTACCGGACACGCCCGGAAACGAGAGGATGCACCGACTCTCGCAGCTAAAATCGTACTACACTACACAACATCTCTCTGCAGGAGTAGGTCGATCTGTCGCTCTCTCTAACACACACATGCTGTTACACACACACACACACACACGCACACGCACGCACCTTGGTCCCGTTGCACCTTCTAACATGACTTATTACACCTAGACGGAGGAAGTAGTAAGTATACGAGATACGATGGCACACTGACTTAAGTCGAATACAAGTGCCCAAAATTTGTGTGCATGTTATAATAAGGATTCACTTAAAATAGTACGTGAGCGAACAGAGGGATCAATTGGACAGTGTTCCCGAGCAGTAGCGAGATGTGTGAGGTAAGATACACCGCTGGCGCTTTTAATTTTTCTTATTAATTTGTTTGTTTCACCCTCTGACTGGTGGGACCCAACGTACTACGTGGAGAGAGGTAAGGTGACTAAGGCTGCATTATTTCTGCACCACTGTGGATAGTCTTACCACCAAAGCCACATGACACGATTATGATTGAAATCCCAATGACTCCCACACACACAAAAAAAACACGGCATGCTTGTCACACGAATGCAGGAATGTATAAAAGGTTATTTCCCTCTCGTTGAACATAACGGGAGGGTTGTGTAGCTGGTTAGCCTGTTCGCTCATCAAACTTGAGGTCTCGGGTTCGATAACTACACTTGAGCATAATTTGTGCCAGGAGGATTCTTTGACTGGTCAAAATGTTTTCTAGGGTTTGCACGCTTCACACTCTCTCTCCAGTATATATATACACGCTGGAGCCTCAGCGCTTGTAGTTGCTCTCTTCACACTCTCTCGCCCTCTCCCGCTGGAGCCTCAGCGCTTGTAGTTGCTCTCTTCACACTCTCTCGCCCTCTCCAGATCTAAACAAGACTTCGTTGGCCTCTCTCTCCCCTCACTGCTGCTCAAAGAGCCGGCAGGATCCGTCCGCCGGGAAGGGAAGGAGGCTTAACGCTGTCGCCGTCGGCGAGGGACTACCGGCGCAGCTGTTCACTTTCCACCCAGCGGCGGCGCGGGAGGGCCTCCGACCCCTTCTTCTTCGCCGCCGTCCCGTCGCCCACCGAACCACGCCCCAAGAACCTTAAGGTATAATTTACTTACTCCACATGCATTGCTCTAGCTGCATGTATACCATGAATCTAGGACGTGGTTCAAAGAGGAAAGGAGTGGGGGAAAGTAGTGGGAAAAGTTGTATATAGCATGAATCTAGGACGTGGTTCAAAGAGGAAATGAAGGGGGAAAGTTGTATAGCATGAATCTAGGACGTGGTTCAAAGAGGAAAGGAATGGGGGAAAGTAGTGGGGAAAGTTGTATCGCATAAATCTAGGACGTGGTTCAAAGAGGAAAGGAAGGGGCGAAAGTACTAGTTCAAAAAGGAAAGGAAGGGACAAGGCTGTAGAGTTTGAGCAGGACTAGATTTGCTGCGCTCACATAGGGAAAGGTGTCTAAAGATAACAAAACTGGGACCAACACAAATATGCTCCTTGGTTGTTTGTTCTTTGTTGCAACAGACTGTGCATGACCACAGTACATCGGTAGATGCACATGGTGCTGGTGCGTCCACTGTCCCGTGCAACTCATTAGCTGTTGTTAATCTAAGGCCCTGTTTGGTTAAAAACTCCCTAGTCCCTACCTGCTTGGTTCCAGGGACTAAACATGGACTAGAGGTTATTAAATGACATGCTAAAAGACCATGTTACCCCTAGTAATGAACTAATAGAGACAAGGTGCGATGCGTGGCAGGGGCAACTGTTGGAAAAAGTCCCAAAAAGACTCCCTCGGGGTCTTCTTTCTTTAGTCCCAAATGCCCACTTTTAGTCCCTAAAAGTCCCTCCTGTTTGGTTTAGATGGGACTGACACGGAGTTTTTTTAGTCCCTACACCAAAATGTCCCTGTAAACAAACACCCTCTAATAATGCCGCTGGAAAATTGATGCAATGCCACAGTTAAAAGCAAATTACATGTTTAACGAATTTTATTGTTAATATAATCTCTATGTTAATATTAATCAATGCCACCGTTTGAGAAATGCTACTGTCTTGCTTTCTTTCCCATTTAGATAAGGTAGATGCTTCTTTTTGTTGGCTTCTGTGTCATCCACCGTTATTGACCACTAATTGTTTCCTTTGCACCTCTGTGTAAACAGGGTTATCTACTTCACCTCGTTGCCATTGTGACCTTTTGTTGCACTGCACAAAACACTTTTGTTTTAAGAGTGTTTTGTGCAGTTCAACCAAAATGTCACACCGACAACGTTGCTTGATTGCTTGATCTTAGTGGAACTGCACAAGAGGAGATCTTACTTCCTATCCGTTAAGGCGAATTTGGTTCAGATCTTCTTCTTGTGAGTTGTTTGAATTCCGCATCATGAGAGGTCAGTACTAGCCTTCTTTCACATGATTCTGCAGTGTGCTTTCATATGTTGTGCTACTTGTACGATAATGTTGCTTGATTTTAGTGAACTGCACAAATGGAGACAAGACTTCCAATCTGTATGTGCACCGTAATATCCCATTGAGGTAAGATAAGGATATTTCACAACTGCTGGCCTGTATTTTGCCACTTTCATCAGAAAATTAAGTTTAGTACTATACTTGTGCTCCCTAATTGACATGCCAAATCTTACATTGAAGGCGAAGCTTGTCTGTTATTGAACCAAGTGATGAAGGGGAAGAACAAGCGGAAGAAAAACAAAAATCAACTCCCGGTGCTGTAATGAAGCACTGGAACTGTGATGACACAAGTAATGATATAGTTTTGCATCTTAATTTATTGCTATGGCTGGAACGAGCAATTGTTTTGCCACTGATTTGATGCCACTCTTAATGTAATATGTAATTATCTCTACTTGTGCAAACAGGGATCTTCTTTGAAGATACCATATATTTTAGTGGAACTGCACAAGAAGATGTTGGAAACATTAAACTAATCGAGGAGTATATAGTAAGCATGGCCACCACCGTAGATAGCAACAGATGGTTCCGGAGAAGTGCTTCATCTGTATGCTCTACACAATAAGCCTCCTGACAAAGGTTGGTACTCGCCCACTGATTTCATCCATATGATTGAGCTTTGTCATCTCTATTGGTGTTGTGCTACTGTTTAGATACTGTCATGAAAAAGTGGTATTGTCCTTGAGAAGTGCTTCATCTGTGCTGTTTTAAATATTTCCTTTCCTTTTTTTGAGCAAACAGGGATGCTAGCATTTAGTAGTCCTCTTGTCTTTGCACAACAGGATCATCTTCCTCTGAAGAAGAATATGGAGTACGTGAAGTGACTAGTTCCGATTATGCCAGGATGAAGAAGCCCTGTCTATCTTCTCATCAGAAGGAGCAGTTGAAGGATGGTTACATTACTCCCCACAAGACCAAACTAACTTCAGCTCAGAAGGACTGACAAATCTCCATTTTTTTGCTGTGATGCGCGAGTACAATGTTGTTCTAGGATTCTTTCTGGTGAGTTCCATTTTTCTAAAAGTGTGCTCTACATGGACCATGTATGTGCCTGTTGAAACTGTCAATTCATAGTACAGTTTGCTTTATACTAATCACTTTTTTGTATTTGTGCAAACAGGGGTGCTCAGCTTGATTTCAATGGGAACTGCACAAAATGTTCATGAATACATCGAATCATTCATTTCCACCACAAGAAAGGAGGTGCCGATAAGTTCAAGGCGTTGCAACATATGAGGGCGAAATCATACAAGCTACGCGCGAATTTGGTTGATTTTGGTGGAACTGCACAAAAAGAACAGCTGGTTTATTTAGCACGAGGTGCCATGTCAATGTCCGAACTGATGGCAAACCCTGCCCATTCCACAATCGTAGGCATTTGATATTTTGGAATGGGACAACCTTGTCAAATTTTGCTCATTGATTTTAGCAAGACATGTGTTTGATATTTTCGAATGGGACGCCCTTTGCTGTCAGCAGCGTCGATCAATTTTTTCTTTATTCTTTAGTTGTGAAGTAAATATTGCCTCTGACATGTGAGTCGCTGAGATGCATAATCATCGATTGTTTTGAATGTTCTCTATGAATTGCCAGGCCTGTGTGTTTGATTGCAATGTACAGAAACGCTAAAAAGCTGCTCAAACTCTTTGTACTCCTTCTGTTCCTTTTTACTTCGCACATTGTGAAAGTGCATACTTTTTTGTATAAGATTGGTCAAAGTAGAGATACTTTGACTGCAGACAAAACTTGTATGCAGACTAGAAAGGACCGGAGGGAGTACATGTGAAACTGCTGCAAACGAGGTGATCACCCTGGGAATAATGCTAGTACGTATTGTTTTGCATGTTCATCCAATGCCAGTGATACAGGAATTCGAACTAATCGAAATAAATTCATTCATACACGGTCGGATTTCATATAAACATGCCGGATTTCATTACATTTCATACATTCTTCAACTAAAAAGGGGTGCGCTGGAGGTATAATTAATTAACCGAAGCTACCCACCTGTGTCCCGCTGAGCCGAACAGAAGCTTCAGTGACTTAACTGCAGGTGCAGTTGCGTAACTGACATGTGGCCTGTTGGGCCCACGTGTGAGTCAGCCAACTGCACCAGCAGTTAAGTAGAAGCAGCGTTCTTCTCCAGCGCAGCTCTCCGACTCCACGTCGCCACCAAGAAGCTAACCGGCCGTCAATGGTCAACCCACCTAGCTTGGCTTCAACCGGAGGGTAGCAGCGGTGGCCTTACTTGGACCCGAGCGGCGGCGACCTACCGTGTTCTACTCTTCCTCGTTTTCTGTGTGGCGCGGCCTCGTTGGCAGCGGGGCGGGGCCTCGGCGGAGCCGGCGATGTCCTCTGTCTCGTTGCCGGCGGGCGGCGCCTCAATGGAGCGGTGGAAATCCTCCCCCACGTTGCCGGCAGGGTGGGGCCTCGGCTGAGCCGGCGATGTCCTCTGCCTCGTTGTTGGCGGGGCGGGGCCTCGGCGGAGACGGCGGTGTCCTCTGCCTCGTTGTTGGCGCCGCGGGGCCTCGGCGGAGCAGGGCCTCGTTGACGCCAGCGGAGCGGGGACTCGTCGGAGCCGGCATTGTCCTCTGCCTCGTCCTCGGTCTTGCCAAATAGCGCCTCGCCCGCTTCATCGCCCTCTTTGCTAGCCTCTTTGTAGGCGGCCGCAGCCTCCGCCACGCGCATGCGGTACCGCCAACGCTCGAGGCGGCCCTTGTGGGCGGAGCGGTACGAGTCGAGCAGCGCCTCCTGCTCTGCCCGCTCCGCGGCAATCTGCTCCTCCGCCTGTAGGTGCTCCTGGAGGAGATGGTGGTTGTAGGCGGCCTCGGCCTGCGCCTCCCGGAACTGCTCCTCACGCATCTGCCTCACCCTGTCCATATATTGGGCACGGGCCTCGCCGATGGTCATGGTGCAATGCACCGGCGAGGATGGCGCGGAGGAGGGGGTTGGCGCCGGATCGTCGACTACCATGTTCTCCATTAGGACGTCGTTGTCCTCCGGCTGCCAGCCGGCCAGCCGGTTGGCAGCAATGGCTGCCATCTCCTTGTGGTCCATCGTCCGCCCGTCCCGAAGAGCGCTGGAGCGCGAGGAAGCCATGGTGGGCAGTAGTGGTGTGGACAGGAGAAAGGGAACGGATGCGGATGACTGCGGCTATGGCCGGCGCAGCAGTTTATATAGCAATGGTGGGCGGGCGGAGGGACAGACGTGTGGCGCCGGAGTAGCCGCCTCGGCAACCGCGTATCATTAATGTGGGCGGCAGATGGACGGACGAACGTCACTTGTGTCATTTGAAGGCGGAGCAATCGCCTGCACCGGGAAGCGGGCGGGCGGCACTGACTGTTTCGGGCGGAAAGCGCGCGCGGGCGAGGAGATGACTTTACTTGGAGAGGATGACAATAGGGACCCACCAGGTCCATAGCCTCACGTACGCAAGTGCCTCCTTATTATATATATATAACTATAATTTATTTTGCTTCCTCCTGGTTTCCTGACATCACGGTCCCACACCATTGTCAACCTATGTAGTAGTCAATAAACGAGAGAATTGCACAAGAAGCGGTCAACAGCTGGGACCAAGCAGCTCGAGCAGTATTTGTGTTTTTGAGGTGTGAGCACTGCAGAGTTTTTCGATGTGTAGCCCAGATATTAATTTTCTCCTCTGAACAACAACGAAAACATCGCTGCAGGTATTAACTGGGCGGGCTGTGGCCCGTCTAGCCCAGGCCAGATATCCAGCCCAGATATTAATTTTTTTCAAGCTGAAAATGGCTAGCCCAGCTATACTTTTTTAGGAATACGCAGGCAAGGTCAAGTTGTTATTCTCCGCCCCGCTGGGCTGCAAATCTTTCCTAGGAGGGATACATTAGGCTTAACAAGAAAATGGGCTTTAAGAAATAATAAATGGGATGTAATTATAAAAACTGGGCAGTAACTATAAAAAAATGCACCAAACACGTGATTACATTATAAAATATTATTTTTGGATATTGAAAATTTTAATTCCATTAATTGTTGCGAGCGCAATGTTTCGTTGGATTTTTACGTAATATAAATTTATATTGAAATGGTATTTAATCTGACTAGAAATTTTGGGATAAAAATATTTCGGATCCCATCAAAATGTGGGAAATTTTATTGAATTCTGTTTTGAACGGTTGGTTGAAATGGGCTGTACTTTTAACAAACTGTAAATGGGCTGTAGTAAATTCCATTAGAATTCAAAAATGGGCTACACATTCTTACAAATCTCAAATGGGCTATAAGTTCTCTGCCACACACTTCTGGCCTTACTAAGTTGACGCGTCCCCTAGAAAAAACAGAGTTGACGCGTATGCAAGGCTTTGTCAACTTATAGTCAACACACGGTTCTTGTTGGAAATATGCCCTAGAGGCAATAATAAATGGTTATTATTATATTTCTTTGTTCATGGTAATTGTCTATTGTTCATGCTATAATTGTATTGTCCGGAAATCGTAATACATGTGTGAATACATAGACCACAAAGTGTCCCTAGTAAGCCTCTAGTTGACTAGCTCGTTGATCAACAGATAGTCATGGTTTCTTGACTATGGACATTGGATGTCATTGATAACGGGATCACATCATTAGGAGAATGATGTGATGGACAAGACCCAATCCTAAGCATAGCATAAAAGATCGTGTAGTTTCGTTTGCTAGAGCTTTTCCAATGTCAAGTATCTTTTCCTTAGACCATGAGATCGTGCAACTCCCGGATACCGTAGGAGTGCTTTGGGTGTGCCAAACGTCACAACGTAACTGGGTGACTATAAAGGTGCACTACGGGTATCTCCGAAAGTGTCTGTTGGGTTGGCACGGATCGAGACTGGGATTTGTCACTCCGTGTGACGGAGAGGTATCTCTGGGCCCACTCGGTAATGCATCATCATAATGAGCTCAATGTGACTAAGGCGTTAGTCACGGGATCATGCATTGCGGTACGAGTAAAGAGACTTGCCGGTAACGAGATTGAACAAGGTATTGGGATACCGACGATCGAATCTCGGGCAAGTAACATACCGATTGACAAAGGGAATTGTATACGGGATTGATTGAATCCTCGACACCGTGGTTCATCCGATGAGATCATCGTGGAACATGTGGGAGCCAACATGGGTATCCAGATCCCGCTGTTGGTTATTGACCGGAGAGGCGTCTCGGTCATGTCTGCATGTCTCCCGAACCCGTAGGGTCTACACACTTAAGGTTCGGTGACGCTAGGGTTGTAGAGATATATGTATGCGGAAACCCGAAAGTTGTTCGGAGTCCCGGATGAGATCCCGGACATCACGAGAGGTTCCGGAATGGTCCGGAGGTGAAGAATTATATATAGGAAGTCCAGTTTCGGCCACCGGGAAAGTTTCGGGGGTTACCGGTATTGTACCGGGACCACCGGAAGGGTCCCGGGGGTCCACCGGGTGGGGCCACCTATCCCGGAGGGCCCCATGGGCTGAAAGTGGAAGGGAACCAGCCCCTAGTGGGCTGGGGCGCCCCCCATGGGCCTCCCCCCATGCGCCTAGGGTTGGGAACCCTAGGGTGGGGGGGCTTCCCCCTTGCCTTGGGGGGCAAGGCAACCCCTTCCCCCCTTTTGGCCGCCGCCCCCCCCCCCCTTAAGATCCCATCTCTAGGGCCGGCGCCCCCCCAGGGGGCCTATATAAAGGGGGGGAGGGAGGGCAGCAACCTACAGCCTTGGGCGCCTCCCTCCTCCCCTGCAACACCTCTCTCTCTCTCGCAGAAGCTCGGCGAAGCCCTGCCGGAGACCCGCTACATCCACCACCACGCCGTCGTGCTGCTGGATCTCCATCAACCTCTCCTTCCCCCTTGCTGGATCAAGAAGGAGGAGACGTCGCTGCACCGTACGTGTGTTGAACGCGGAGGTGCCGTCCGTTCGGCACTCGGTCATCGGTGATTTGGATCACGGCGAGTACGACTCCGTCATCCACGTTCATTGGAACGCTTCCGCTCGCGATCTACAAGGGTATGTAGATGCACTCCTTTCCCCTCGTTGCTAGTAGACTCCATAGATGCATCTTGGTGAGCGTAGGAAAATTTTAAAATTATGCTACGATTCCCAACAGTGGCATCATGAGCCAGGCCTATGCGTAGTTACTATGCACGAGTAGAACACAAAGCAGTTGTGGGCGTTGAGTTTGCCAATTCTTCTTGCCGCTACTAGTCTTTCTTGTTTCGGCGGCATTGTAGGATGAAGCGGCCCGGACCGACCTTACACGTACGCTTACGTGAGACAGGTTCCACCGACTGACATGCACTAGTTGCATAAGGTGGCTAGCGGGTGTCTGTCTCTCCTACTTTAGTCGGAACGGATTCGATGAAAAGGGTCCTTATGAAGGGTAAATAGAAATTGGCAAATCACGTTGTGGTCATACGTAGGTAAGAAACGTTCTTGCTAGAAACCTACAAACCACGTAAAAACTTGCAACAACAATTAGAGGACGTCTAACTTGTTTTTGCAGCATGTGCTATGTGATGTGATATGGCCAGAAGATGTGATGAATGATATATGTGATGTATGAGATTGATCATATTCTTGTAATAGGAATCACGACTTGCATGTCGATGAGTATGACAACCGGCAGGAGCCATAGGAGTTGTCTTTATTATTTTGTATGACCTGCGTGTCATTGAATAACGCCATGTAAATTACTTTACTTTGTTGCTAAACGCGTTAGCCATAGAAGTAGAAGTAATCGTTGGCGTGACGACTTCATGAAGACACAATGATGGAGATCATGATGATGGAGATCATGGTGTCATGCCGGTGACGAAGATGATCATGGTGCCCCGAAGATGGAGATCAAAGGAGCATAATGATATTGGCCATATCATGTCACTATTTGATTGCATGTGATGTTTATCATGTTTTTGCATCTTATTTGCTTAGAACGACGGTAGTAAGTAAGATGATCCCTTATAATAATTTCAAGAAAGTGTTCACCCTAACTGTGCACCGTTGCGAAGGTTCGTTGTTTCGAAGCACCACGTGATGATCGGGTGTGATAGATTCTAACGTTCGAATACAACGGGTGTTGACGAGCCTAGCATGTACAGACATGGCCTCGGAACACACGCAATACACTTAGGTTGACTTGACGAGCCTAGCATGTACAGACATGGCCTCGGAACACGGAGGACCGAAAGGTCGAGCATGAGTCGTATAGAAGATACGATCAACATGGAGATGTTCACCGATCTTGACTAGTCCGTCTCACGTGATGATCGGACACGGCCTAGTTAACTCGGATCATGTTTCACTTAGATGACTAGAGGGATGTCTATCTGAGTGGGAGTTCATTGAATAATTTGATTAGATGAACTTAATTATCATGAACTTAGTCTAAAAATCTTTACACTATGTCTTGTAGATCAAATGGCCAACGTTGTCCTCAATTTCAACGCGTTCCTAGAGAAAACCAAGCTGAAAGATGATGGCAGCAACTATACGGACTGGGTCCGGAACCTGAGGCTCATCCTCATAGTAGCCAAGAAAGATTATGTCTTAGAAGCACCGCTAGGTGAAGCACCAATCCCAGAGAACCAAGACGTTATGAACGCTTGGCAATCACGTGCTGATGATTACTCCCTCGTTCAGTGCGGCATGCTTTACAGCTTAGAACCGGGTCTCCAAAAGCGTTTTGAGAAACATGGAGCATATGAGATGTTCGAGGAGCTGAAACTGGTTTTTCAAGCTCATGCCCGGGTCGAGAGATATGAAGTCTCCGACAAGTTCTTCAGCTGTAAAATGGAGGAAAATAGTTCTGTTAGTGAGCACATACTCAGAATGTCTGGGTTGCACAACCGCTTGTCTCAGCTGGGAGTTAATCTCCCGGATGACGCGGTCATTGACAGAATCCTCCAGTCGCTTCCACCAAGCTACAAGAGCTTTGTGATGAACTACAATATGCAGGGGATGGAAAAGACCATTCCCGAGGTATATTCAATGCTGAAATCAGCGGAGGTGGAGATCAGAAAAGAACATCAAGTGTTGATGGTGAATAAAACCACTAAGTTCAAGAAGGGCAAGGGTAAGAAGAACTTCAAGAAGGACGGCAAGGGAGTTGCCGCGCCCGGTAAGCCAGTTACTGGGAAGAAGTCAAAGAATGGACCCAAACCCAGGACTGAGTGCTTTTATTGCAAGGGAAGTGGTCACTGGAAGCGGAACTGCCCCAAATACTTAGCGGACAAGAAGAAGGCCGGCAACACCAAAGGTATATGTGATATACATGTAATTGATGTGTACCTTACCAGTACTCGTAGTAGCTCCTGGGTATTTGATACCGGTGCGGTTGCTCATATTTGTAACTCAAAACAGGAACTACGGAATAAACGGAGACTGGCGAAGGACGAGGTGACGATGCGCGTCGGGAATGGTTCCAAGGTCGATGTGATCGCCGTCGGCACGCTACCTCTGCATCTACC
Organism: Triticum aestivum; assembly: GCF_018294505.1. Lineage (NCBI taxonomy): Eukaryota > Viridiplantae > Streptophyta > Magnoliopsida > Poales > Poaceae > Triticum > Triticum aestivum. The sequence continues at coordinate 474,607,624 of NC_057811.1, forward strand.
TACGGGATTAGTTTTAAACCTCAATAATTGTTATTTAGTGCCAGCTTTGAGCATGAACATTGTATCTGGATCTCGTTTAATTCGAGATGGCTACTCATTTAAATCCGAGAATAATGGTTGTTCTATTTATTTGAGAGATATGTTTTATGGTCATGCCCCGCTGGTCAATGGTTTATTTTTGATGAATCTCGAACGTGATGTTACACATGTTCATAGTGTGAATACCAAAAGATGTAAAGTTGATAACGATAGTCCCACATACTTGTGGCACTGCCGCCTTGGTCACATTGGTGTCAAGCGCATGAAGAAGCTCCATGCAGATGGACTTTTGGAGTCTCTTGATTACGAATCATTTGACACGTGCGAACCATGCCTCATGGGTAAGATGACCAAGACTCCGTTCTCCGGAACAATGGAGCGAGCAACCAACTTATTGGAAATCATACATACCGATGTGTGCGGTCCAATGAGTGTTGAGGCTCGCGGAGGATATCGTTATGTTCTCACTCTCACTGATGACTTAAGTAGATATGGGTATGTCTACCTAATGAAACACAAGTCTGAAACCTTTGAAAAGTTCAAGGAATTTCAGAGTGAGGTTGAGAATCAACGTGACAGGAAAATAAAATTCTTACGATCAGATCGTGGTGGAGAATATTTAAGTCACGAGTTTGGTACACACTTAAGGAAATGTGGAATAGTTTCACAACTCACGCCGCCTGGAACACCTCAGAGAAATGGTGTGTCCGAACGTCGTAATCGCACTCTATTGGATATGGTGCGATCTATGATGTCTCTTACCGATTTACCGCTCTCATTTTGGGGCTATGCTTTAGAGACTGCCGCATTCACTTTAAATAGGGCTCCGTCGAAATCCGTTGAGACGACACCGTATGAATTATGGTTTGGGAAGAAACCTAAGCTGTCGTTTCTAAAAGTTTGGGGATGCGATGCTTATGTCAAGAAACTTCAACCTGAAAAGCTCGAACCCAAATCGGAAAAATGCGTCTTCATAGGATACCCTAAGGAAACCATTGGGTATACCTTCTACCTCAGATCCGAAGGCAAGATCTTCGTTGCCAAGAACGGGTCCTTTCTGGAGAAGGAGTTTCTCTCGAAAGAATTGAGTGGGAGGAAAGTGGAACTTGATGAGGTGATAGTCACCCCTTCCGAACCGGAAAGTAGCGCAGCGCGGGAAAATGTTCCTGTGGTGCCTACACCGACTGGGGAGGAAGTTAATGATGATGATCATGAAGCTTCGGATCAAGTTACTGAACTTCGTAGGTCCACAAGGACACGTTCCGCACCAGAGTGGTACGGCAACCCTGTCCTGGAAATCATGTTGTTAGACAACGGTGAACCTTCGAACTATGAAGAAGCGATGGCGGGCCCGGATTCCGACAAATGGCTAGAAGCCATGAAATCCGAGATAGAATCCATGTATGAAAACAAAGTATGGACTTTGACTGACTTGCCCGATGAGCGGCGAGCCATAGAAAACAAATGGATCTTTAAGAAGAAGACGGACGCAGATGGTAATGTGACCATCTACAAAGCTCGACTTGTCGCTAAGGGTTATCGACAAGTTCAAGGGGTTGACTACGATGAGACTTTCTCACCCGTAGCGAAGCTGAAGTCCGTCCGAATCATGTTAGCAATTGCCGCATACTATGATTATGAGATATGGCAGATGGACGTCAAAACGGCATTCCTTAACGGCTTCCTTAAGGAAGAGTTGTATATGATGCAGCCGGAAGGTTTTGTCGATCCTAAGAATGCTAACAAAGTATGCAAGCTCCAGCGCTCAATCTATGGGCTGGTGCAAGCATCTCGGAGTTGGAACATTCGCTTTGATGAGATGATCAAAGCGTTTGGGTTTACACAGACTTATGGAGAAGCCTGTGTTTACAAGAAAGTGAGTGGGAGCTCTGTAGCATTTCTCATATTATATGTGGATGACATACTATTGATGGGAAATGATATAGAATTCTTGGAAAGTATAAAGGCCTATTTGAATAAGTGTTTTTCAATGAAGGACCTTGGAGAAGCTGCTTATATATTAGGCATCAAGATCTATAGAGATAGATCAAGACGCCTCATTGGTCTTTCACAGAGTACATACCTTGACGAGATATTGAAGAAGTTCAATATGGATCAGTCCAAGAAGGGGTTCTTGCCTGTATTGCAAGGTGTGCAATTGAGCACGGCTCAATGCCCGACAACGGCAGAAGATATAGAAAAGATGAGTGTCATCCCCTATGCCTCGGCCATAGGGTCTATTATGTATGCCATGCTGTGTACCAGACCTGATGTAAACCTTGCCGTAAGTTTGGTAGGAAGGTACCAAAGTAATCCCGGCATGGAACACTGGACAGCGGTCAAGAATATCCTAAAGTACCTGAAAAGGACTAAGGATATGTTTCTCGTTTATGGAGGTGACGAAGAGCTCGTCGTAAAGGGTTACGTCGACGCTAGCTTCGACACAGATCTGGATGACTCAAAGTCACAAACCGGATACGTGTATATTTTGAATGGAGGAGCAGTAAGCTGGTGCAGTTGCAAGCAAAGCGTCGTGGCGGGATCTACATGTGAAGCGGAGTACATGGCAGCCTCGGAGGCAGCACAGGAAGCAGTCTGGATGAAGGAGTTCATTACCGACCTAGGGGTGATTCCCAATGCGTCGGGCCCGATGACTCTCTTCTGTGACAACACTGGAGCTATTGCCCTTGCGAAGGAGCCCAGGTTTCACAGGAAGACCAGGCATATCAAGCGTCGCTTCAACTCCATTCGTGAAAGTGTTCAAAATGGAGACATAGATATTTGTAAAGTACACACGGACCTGAATGTAGCAGATCCGTTGACTAAACCTCTCCCTAGGGCAAAACATGATCAACACCAGGACGCAATGGGTGTTCGATTCATCACAATGTAACTAGATTATTGACTCTAGTGCAAGTGGGAGACTGTTGGAAATATGCCCTAGAGGCAATAATAAATGGTTATTATTATATTTCTTTGTTCATGGTAATTGTCTATTGTTCATGCTATAATTGTATTGTCCGGAAATCGTAATACATGTGTGAATACATAGACCACAACGTGTCCCTAGTAAGCCTCTAGTTGACTAGCTCGTTGATCAACAGATAGTCATGGTTTCCTGACTATGGACATTGGATGTCATTGATAACGGGATCACATCATTAGGAGAATGATGTGATGGACAAGACCCAATCCTAAGCATAGCATAAAAGATCGTGTAGTTTCGTTTGCTAGAGCTTTTCCAATGTCAAGTATCTTTTCCTTAGACCATGAGATCGTGCAACTCCCGGATACCGTAGGAGTGCTTTGGGTGTGCCAAACGTCACAACGTAACTGGGTGACTATAAAGGTGCACTACGGGTATCTCCGAAAGTGTCTGTTGGGTTGGCACGGATCGAGACTGGGATTTGTCACTCCGTGTGACGGAGAGGTATCTCTGGGCCCACTCGGTAATGCATCATCATAATGAGCTCAATGTGACTAAGGCGTTAGTCACGGGATCATGCATTGCGGTACGAGTAAAGAGACTTGCCGGTAACGAGATTGAACAAGGTATTGGGATACCGACGATCGAATCTCGGGCAAGTAACATACCGATTGACAAAGGGAATTGCATACGGGATTGATTGAATCCTCGACACCGTGGTTCATCCGACGAGATCATCGTGGAACATGTGGGAGCCAACATGGGTATCCAGATCCCGCTGTTGGTTATTGACCGGAGAGGCGTCTCGGTCATGTCTGCATGTCTCCCGAACCCGTAGGGTCTACACACTTAAGGTTCGGTGACGCTAGGGTTGTAGAGATATATGTATGCGGAAACCCGAAAGTTGTTCGGAGTCCCGGATGAGATCCCGGACGTCACGAGAGGTTCCGGAATGGTCCGGAAGTGAAGAATTATATATAGGAAGTCCAGTTTCAGCCACCGGGAATGTTTCGGGGGTTACCGGTATTGTACCGGGACCACCGGAAGGGTCCCGGGGGTCCATCGGGTGGGGCCACCTATCCCGGAGGGCTCCATGGGCTGAAAGTGGAAGGGAACCAGCCCCTAGTGGGCTGGGCGCCCCCCCATGGGCCTCCCCCCATGCGCCTAGGGTTGGGAACCCTAGGGTGGGGGGGCTTCCCCCTTGCCTTGGGGAGCAAGGCAACCCCTTCCCCCCTTTTGGCCGCCGCCCCCCCTTGAGATCCCATCTCTAGGGACGGTGCCCCCCAGGGGCCTATATAAAGGGGGGGAGGGAGGGCAGCAACCTACAGCCTTGGGCGCCTCCCTCCTCCCCAGCAACACCTCTCTCTCTCTCTCTCGCAGAAGCTCGGCGAAGCCATGCCGGAGACCCGCTACATCCACCACCACGCCGTCGTGCTGCTGGATCTCCATCAACCTCTCCTTCCCCCTTGCTGGATCAAGAAGGAGGAGACGTCGCTGCACCGTACGTGTGTTGAATGCGGAGGTGCCGTCCGTTCGGCACTCGGTCATCGGTGATTTGGATCACGGCGAGTACGACTCCGTCATCCACGTTCATTGGAATGCTTCCGCTCGCGATCTACAAGGGTATGTAGATGCACTCCTTTCCCCTCGTTGTTAGTAGACTCCATAGATGCATCTTGGTGAGCGTAGGAAAAATTTAAATTATGCTACGATTCCCAACAGTTCTAGCAGCAGTGGCCGTTGGATGTCCATCCAACGGGTGCCGTGCTTCTTCTTCAATCTCGAATATTCTAGCTTCACCTGCCCAAAAAATGATTCCTCCCCCTGACATCTAGGGCGCACCATTTCGGAAGCTGACCTGTGGGCCTACTAAGTTGACGTACCAAGGGCTTTGTCAACTTAGTCAATATAAACGATTCTAGCTGCAGTGACCATACGATGTCCATCCAACGGCCGTCGTGCTTCTTCAACCTTTGGTCATCTTGCTCCAGCCGCCCAAAGCTGCGCCGGTCGTGCCGCCTGCTCCTGCCTCCCGTGGCCGGCTGTGCTGCCGCAGAGGCCTCACTGCCCCCTACTACTCCCACCGCTGGCTAGCCATCCCTCTACTCACCCACACCCCCTGTTATTCTGCGGCGACGGCAGCGCAGCCGAACCAGTGAACCCTCGTACTCCTCTCCGCGTGTGCATCCACTGCCGCGTCTTCCCCAGCTCCACGTCGTCCCCTTCCTAGGCCTCGCCGTCGTCACCGCCCTGGTGCTCTCGGCGCACCGTGGTCAACGTGGTCAAGGAACGACTTCCATCGGACGTGGACTGTACGTGGAGAGGCTGACAGCTGGGTCCAGCTATATCTTCGCACGCAAGGAAGTGCCTCCTTATTACGCACCAAAAAATGAATACCCCCTGCTAGCTGGGACCCACCATAGTGCGTGACTGACTTGTGGGCCTACTAAGTTGACGAGGACGGAGGGCTTTGTCAACTTAGTCAATATGAACGATTCTAGCTCCAGTGACCATACGATGTCCATCCAACGGCCATAGTGCTTCTTCAACCTCTGGTCTTCTTGCTCCAGCCGCCCAAAGCAGCGCCGGTCGTGCCGCGTGCTCCTGCCTCTCGTGGCCAGCTGTGATGCCGCGAAGGCCTCACCGCCCCCTACTACTCCCACCGCTGGCCCAGGGTATTCCTCTACTCACCCACACCCCCTGTAATTCTGCGGCGACGGCAGCCTCACGCCGCAGCCGAACCAGTGAACCCTCGTACTCCTCTCCGCGTGGGCATCCACTGCCGCATCTTCCCCAGCTCCGCGTCGTCCCCTTCCTAGGCCTCGCCGGCGTCCACCGCCTAGGTGCTCTCGGCGCGGTGTGGTCAATGTGGTCAACGACCGACTTCCATCGGAAGAGTACTGTACGTGGAGAGGCTGACAGCTGGGTCCACGGCCACAACCCAGTCTTTTGTGATTTGCCAAGTAAGTCGCTTTGTCAGGCCTGTTGGGCTGCAAATCTTTCAAGACGAGGAGAGCTTCATTCGGCTGGCCGAGAAAATGGCCTATCAGTAATGAGAAATGGGCTATACATTTTTAAAACACATCAAACCGGCAATTAGTTTCAAATATCTTTTTTTCATTTCGAGATTTTAAATTACATTAATTTTTATGCGTGGAGAATTTGTTGGATTTTATATTGATATACATTTATTTTTAAAATCAGTTTGAATGTGAGTCGAAATTTCGGGATTAAAAAGAGTTCAGACCGCACCGAAATATGCAAAATTTAGTATAATTTTTTAACCATGGCCACAATATGGGCTGTAATGCTAACAAAAAGAATATGGGCTCCAAAAAAAACCTTAAGAATTAGCAAATGGGCTGTAAATTATTAGAAATAATGGCAGATGGGCTGTATGCTGTTTTCCACAGGTTTGAGGCTTTCCTAAAAAAAAGGTTGACGCACAAGCAGTGACTGTTGGATGTCCATCGAACGGCCGTCGTGCTTCTTCAATCTCTGTTCTTCCTCCTCTAGCCGCTCAAACAAGTGCCGGCGGGACTGCCTGCTCCCTCCTCCTCGCGGCCGGCTGTGCTGCCGCGCAGGCCTAACCGCCCCACCGTACTCCCATCGCTGGCCTAGCCATCCCTCTGCTCACCCACACCTGCTGTTATTCTCCGGCGATGACAGACGAACCAGTAAACCCTCGTATAGTCGTACTCCCCTCCACGTGGGAAACAACTGCTGAGTCTTCCCTGCCTCCGTGTCATTCCCTTCCTAGGCCTCGCCGTCGTCCACCGCCCTGGTGCTCTCGGCGCGGCCTGGTCAACGTGGTCAACGACCGACATGCATCTGAAGTGGACTGTACGTGGAGAGGCCGACAACTGGATCCACGGCCGCACGCAAGGAAATGCCTCCTTATTACGCGCAAAATAATGATTCCTCCACCTGACATCAGGGACCCACCGAAAGGGCCTCTGTATTTCGCGAAAAAAATGTTACCGCCGCTGACAGCTCGGACCCACCAGCTATATCTTCGCACGCAAGGAAGTGCCTCCTTATTACGCACCAAAAAAATGAATACTCCCCCTGTTAGCTGGGACCCAGTATAGTGGCAGGCTGACTTGTGGGCCTACTAAGTTGACGGGGACGGAGGGATTTGTCAACTTAGTCAATATGCACGATTCTAGCTCCAGTGACCGTACAATGTCCATCCAACGGCCGTAGTGCTTCTTCAACCTCTGGTCTTCTTGCTCCAGCCGGCCAAACCAGCGCCGGTCGTGCTCGTGCTCCTGCCTCCCGTGGCCGGCTGCGATGCGGCGGGGGCCTCACCGCCCCTACTACTCCCACCGCTGGCCAGGCCATCCCTCTACTCACCCACACCCCCTGTTATTCTGCGGCGACGGCAGCCTCACACCGCAGCGAACCAGTGAACCCTCGTATTCCTCTATGCGTGGGCATCCACTGCCGCGTCTTCCCCGGCTCCGCGTCGTCCCCTTCCTAGGCCTCGCCGTCGTCCACCGCCCTGGTGCTCTCGGCGCGGCGTGGTCAACGTGGTCAAGGAACGGTTTCCATCGGATGTGGACTGTACGTGGAGAGGCTGACAGCTGGGTCCACGGCCGCAGCAAGGAAGTGCCTCCTTATTACGTGCAAAATAATTATTCCTCCACCTGACAGCTGGGACCCACCAGACGGGCCACCGTATTTCGTGAAAAAAACGTTTGCCCCTGACTGCTGGGACCCACCAGCTACATCTTTGCACGCAAGGAAGTGCGTCCGGAAAAAAAATGATTCGCCCCCCTGACTGCTGGGACCCACCAGCTACATCTTCGCAGGCAAGGAAGTGCCTGACAGTCGGGACCCACCTGGTCGAAGCGTACGTAGCATTGTCATTCTGGTCGCGAACGTGTACGTACATATATACTGGTGGATGTAGAGGCGCGCACGTGTCGTAGTAGAGGCGCGTACGTGTCGTAGTAGAGGCGCGCACGTAGCATGTACACGTACGTACAGCGGCCTGGGTGCAAGAAAGAAAATACGGCCACATATGTGTATGTGTACATACGGGCGGGTCTCAAACGCCTACTCGCGCATACGTACGGCCAGGGCTCGTGTACATGGCTGGGTCGGAACGGAGAAACAACGTCGTCGTCGTGTTCATGGGGAGGCAACGGAATGCGTCGTGTTCATGGGGAGGCAACGGAATGCGTCGTGTTCGTCGGGAGGCAACGGAACGCGTGGGAGCCAACCGGCTGGGTTGGAACGAAATGTGTGGTCATGTTCATCGGGAGGGCTTGGACGGAACAGGCGATGGAAACGAGGGCTGGCGTAGGAAACGGACCTCCTACGGTCGAAACGGGGGTCCTGTTGATCGGGAGGGGTGTGGCGTACCACAAAATGGACGAAACAGACCTCCTACGGTCGAAACGGGGGTCCTGTTGATCGGGAGGGGTGTGGCGTACCGCAAAACGGACGAAACGGACCTCCTACGGTCGAAACGGGGGTCCTGTTCATCGGGAGGGGTGTGGCGTACCGCAAAACGGGACTCCACGGGATACTGTTCATCTCCACCGTCGACCTCCTCCAGCCTCCACGGGCTACCGTCGACCTCCTCCAGCCTCCACGGGCTCCTGTTCATCCAGCCTCCACCGCGCGCTACTCCACTGGCTACTGTTCAACCACCCCTCCACGGGCACCCCTCCACCGTCTACTGTTCATCCAGCCCTCCACACCACGGGGTCCTGTTCAACCACCCCTCCACGGGCACCCCTCCACGGGCACCCCTCCACCGTCTACTGTTCATCTAGCCCTCCACACCACGGGGTCCTGTTCAACCACCCCTCCACGGGCACCCCTCCACCGTCTACTGCTCATCCAGCCCTCCACCACACCACGGGGTCCTGTTCATACAGAGGCAACGCCACCGCTCACTATTCATCCAAACCCCCCCCCCCCGCAACGCTCACTGTTCATCCCAGAGGCAGCATCGATCGACTTCAGTTAGCAGCAGTAGTGAAGGAATCGCTCGATCGGGTTCAGTTAACAGCCATCGATCGATCGCTCGGGTTTAGTAACGCGTAGCCTGCAGTGCAATCGCTCGGGTTCAGTTAGAGCCCAACGCCTCGCTCGGGTTCAGTTAGAGCCAACGCCTCGCACACACGCGCGTACGTGTATGAGAGAAACGTGCATCGCTCGGTCCCCGACCTCCCACCATAACCGGGAACTCCCCGAAATTTTCCTCGCCCTCGCTTCTACCATGGTTTTTTTCCGTCATGGACGGCCCAAAGAATGTCATGCAGCTGCGACTCTGGCCCGCCCAGGATGAAAAGCCCATTTTCTATCATGATTTTTTGTCATAGAAGTAGGAGCCCACCACATCTATGATGATACCGGGTTTTTTCACAATTATCGTCATAGAAGTGTCATATGTATGACAAAAAAAATTCGTTCGGCCCAAAATGTCACGGATGTGTCTTTTTTACTAGTGTTGGCCACACACCTGTCGGGCCCACCTGTCATACACGCAAAGGCAGGGGCGTCCCTCCCTCGCCCATGAGCGTGATGGCTGGCAAGACTAGGAGAAGCTTTCGCTACACGCTCTCCCTCCCGCACGCGGTGGACATGCAGCAGTTCAATCGGTGTCAAATGGCCAGAAGCGTACTGTAGTACTCCTCCAGTGTAGTAGTACTCCATCGTTGTTCGACTTCCCGAAGAGGCGAAGAGCCAAGCGCAGACCGGACGCTCGTGTGGCAGTTTCATGTGTAGAGTAGTCTAGGATAGCATGTACCGTGCCTATAAGCTTAAAATCGTTGGGGTCGGCTCCATGCTATGTGGCCGTCTCGAAGTTTTAAAAAAAATTAAAATAGTCTTCTGGCCCTACCTGACACCCTGGTGATTGTAGTTTGCACGCTCATCTGGTCAAGACAGGAATATATATTTAATTTGTTTTTTTTTTTGAAAAGGGTGTTGGAAATATGCCCTAGAGGCAATAATAAAATGGTTATTATTGTATTTCCTTGTTCATGATAATTGTCTGTTGTTCATGCTATAATTGTATTAACTGGAAACCGTAATACATGTGTGAATACATAGACCACAACATGTCCCTAGTAAGCCTCTAGTTGACTAGCTCATTGATCAATAGATGGTTATGGTTTCCTGACCATCGACATTGCATGTCATTGATAACGGGATCACATCATTGGGAGAATGATGTGATGGACAAGACCCAATCCTAAGCATAGCACAAGATCGTGTAGTTCGTTTGCTAGAGCTTTTCTAATGTCAAGTATCATTTCCTTAGACCATGAGATTGTGCAACTCCCGGATACCGTAGGAATGCTTTGGGTGTACCAAACGTCACAACGTAACTGGGTGGCTATAAAGGTGCACTACAAGTATCTCCGAAAGTGTCTGTTGGGTTGGCACGAATCGAGACTGGGATTTGTCACTCCGTATGACGGAGAGGTATCTCTGGGCCCACTCGGTAATGCATCATCATAATGAGCTCAATGTGACCAAGTGTTTGGTCACGGGATCATGCATTACGGTACGAGTAAAGTGACTTGCCGGTAACGAGATTGAACAAGGTATTGGGATACCGACGATCGAATCTCGGGCAAGTAACGTACCGATTGACAAAGGGAATTGTATGCGGGATTGATTGAATCCTCGACATCGTGGTTCATCTGATGAGATCATCGTGGAACATGTGGGAGCCAACATGGGTATCCAGATCCCGCTGTTGGTTATTGACCGGAGAGTCGTCTCGGCCATGTTTGCATGTCTCCCGAACCCGTAGGGTCTACACACTTAAGGTTCGGTGATGCTAGGGTTGTAGAGATATTAGTATGCGGAAATCCGAAAGTCGTTCGGAGTCCCGGATGAGATCCCGGATGTCACGAGGAGTTCCGGAATGGTCCGGAGGTAAAGATTTATATATGGGAAGTCCTATTTTGGCCACCGGAAAATGTTCGGGATTTTTCGGTATTGTACTGGGAAGGTTCTAGAAGGTTCCGAAGTAGGGCCCACCTGCATGGGGGGACCCACATGAACGTGGGTAGTGGGGGCAAGGCCCCACACCCCTGTTAAAGGCGCACCAAGATCCCACCTTAGAAGGAATAAGATCATATCCCGAAGGGATAAGATCAAGATCCCTAAAAAATTGGGGATAACAATCGGTGGGGAAGGGAAATGATGGGATTTCTTTCCCCCACCTTTGCCAACGCCCCAATGGACTTGGAGGGCAAGAAACCAGCCCCCTCCACCCCTATATATAGTGGGAAGGCGCATGGGAGCAGCACCCCAAGCCCTGGCGCCTCCCTCCCTCCCGTGACACCTCTTCCTCCCCGCTTGCGCTTGGCGAAGCCCTGCCGGGATCCCGCTACTTCCACCACCACGCCGTCGTGCTGCTGGATCTCCATCAACTTCTCCTCCCCCCTTGCTGGATCAAGAAGGAGGAGACGTCCCCGCTCCGTACGTGTGTTGAACGCGGAGGTGCCGTCCGTTCGGCGCTAGGATCATCGGTGATTTGGATCACGACGAGTACGACTCCATCAACCCCGTTCTCTTGAACGCTTCCGCTCGCGATCTACAAGGGTATGTAGATGCACTCCTCCCCTCTCGTTGCTAGCATCTCCTAGATTGATCTTGGTGACACGTAGGAAAATTTTGAATTTCTGCTACGTTCCCCACAAAGGGGGGACTCCCCGGCCTCTGCATCAGAATGATGCATACAGCCACATATATTTTAATTTGTGGTGGGTAAATGTTAGAGGTTGCAGCAAATATATTGTACATTGCGGGTCTTTCAGCCAAGTTTAGAGGCAAGCATGTGGGGCCAGTGCTATGATGTGTCGCGTCAACTCGTACAACGAGGAGAAGCTTGATTTTACTACACGCCTTCTCCCTCACCCATGCGCGCGGTTGCTCGCAACCGAGGACAGGCTTTTGCTTAGTAGTACTTCTACAACAAGCTATCCGTCCCGCTCGCGGTGGACGGACATGCAGCAGTGGATTCGACACTGTAGAAGCAGTAGTAGTAACATCATTGTTCGTCTTCTCGAAGAGGCAAGAGCCAAGCGCAAACCGAACGTTGCAGTTGCGAACATTGGAGCACGCATATAGCCAGGCTCTTGCATGAGACAAAATTGCTATGTGAGCCCACTATTGTACTAGTATGTACAACTACTTGCTAGTATAGCCCTGTAAACCAGAAAGGAGTATTTGCCCTTCTAGAGATTTCAACAAGTGACTAGACTACACCGAGACGGAGTACATATGGAGCAAAATGAGTGAATCTGCACCGTAAATAAATACGTACTAGTTCTATCGTTTTCTTCTCCGAGGTGCACAATATTGAGTATACTGACTAGTCTCTTTTTGACACGCATTTACGTTTTTTTACACAGTACAGACGCAAGCGCTCATATACACGTGCATACACTCACCCCTATGAACGCACACACGCACGGCACTATCATCTTGAAATTTACGAAGTCACCATAGGCACCTCGTCGTCGACGGGTCCATAGGTGCTTGAATGCCAAGGAGGGAGAGGGTAGCGGTTCCCGAGACGTTGAACGGTCAATGATGCATCCTCAATTACATGCAGAGGGAATTAATTGGAGAAGCAGAATAGAGCCAGCACGATGTGAATGCAACACAGTTTGGACTCTCATATAATAAAGGCGCCCCACCACTCCAATCCATCTACTCCCAAGTCTCTGCGCAACACTGCTCACTCCAATCCAAGACCAAGTGACCAGAAGCCACAAGCACCTATGGAGGCGATGGACGCGAGCGGCAGTCGGCTGTGCCAAATCATCCAAGGCGCCGGCCTGCGGCCCCGCACCGCGCAGCGTTTCCAGACGGTGCTGGCGACCGCAGGCATCGTAGCCCTCGCCGACGCCGGCTTCGCCTCTCGCATGGACGACATGATGGTCAACTCCATCCGCAAGTTCACCGCCGTCAAGAAGCGCGCGGACGACCTTGCCGTACTGCTCCAGCCCGCGCGCCCAGGCTCCTCATTGCCTGCCACCCTCATCGGCCTCCATGGTGACGAACTCTTTCAAGCCCTGGTGGCCCTGCAGGTGCCGGAGGTCGCGACGAAGAATGTGCACCTCGAGGCCGCGCTCGCCGCGCAGCGCCTCGCCATGCAAGAAACCGTCGACCTGCACATCCACGTCTACGAGGAAATCGTCTACATAGGCCACTACAAGGCAAGCGAGGACAGAAAGACGTTGGCCTTCTTCCAGCGGCTGGAATCTTTGGACGCCATTGTTCAGAAGCACGTCGACCTGGCCACGAAAGCCGCTGCTACTTAGGCGCCGTTCGGTGGGCCGGCGCCCTGAGTCGAGGAGGTGGACGTCGTCGATGGATGCATCTCTTCTTGCCTCCTGTAACCAGCACTGCATCGCCTCGTGGCCTTAATGTTTTATTAGTATAGTACTCCCTCCGTTCCCAAATATAAGTCTTTCTAAAGATTCCAGCAAGTGACTACTACATACGGAGCAAAATGAGTGAATCTACACTCTAAACTATGTCTACATACATCTGTATGCTGTATTCCATTTGAAATAGTATCTAAAAAGGCTTATATTTATGAACGGAGGGAGTATATGGCATTTTTATTCCAGTCGTAACGTTTTCACTGTGAGGTGGGGCCGCAGTTGAGCAAACCCACCCCGCCCACCGGGCGTCGGCCGAGTTTAGAATTAGAAGAGAGAAACGAGGGAGGAGAGCTAGCTGTAGCACGGACGCTGTTGTCAGATGGGACTCGTGTTTATAGAATAGGAGTACTGAGCACTCGTGCCTCTTTTTTTTGAGGGAAAAATTAGTCGTATGTCTAGTACCACTAGTTGGGTGCGTGCGACCTATAGCTGTCATCACTTTAGGTCTCCTTTTCGAACCGCGGCTACGCTTCACAGTACATATTATTTCACGCATTTATCCTCCTATATGTACTCCTAGGCTATTTCCACGTGCTCCCATTCGCCGACATGTGGGACATAGAGCATCTGGGTCGTAGTGCATGCACGACTCGGAGCATATGCCGGGGTACTTTACATTTCAGACCTCACGAATTACATGCAAACCCCCCGCAGAAGAATAAATAAATGAATGAATTACTACATGAAACCGGATTATTTTCATGGAAACCGGAGCACGTTCATTAAATTTTGGACATAACACGTTTATAAAAAATGACCGGACCGAAACCAGTCTAAGGGCCTCTTTGATTTTTCCCGCAAAAAAGGGCCTCTTTGATTCGCAGGATACTGAAAACACAGGAATGGGGAAAGTATGATGGCGATGAACCGAGACGAGGAGAACTCTAACTCAGTTAGAGGTTAGAGTTAGATTCTAACCCTGAACTAACTCTAAACCAAAGAGGTGTATGGATGGCAGGGTTAGATTGACAATAAATGCTCTATCTCAATCATTTGACTACTTTGGACCCTATTTCCTGCCGGATTTGGAGGGTGCTTGGATACGTTTTAGTTCCATGACTAAAAGTAGTGGGACTAAAACTTGCTAGCCTCACCCATGCTTGGATCCAAATACTAAAGAGACTAAAATCAAGTTAATGAGCATTTATTATCCTCCAAACCCTCCAATCCAGAACTCGCCTGTGTTAAAGGAGAGGAGTTAAATGAGGAGAGAGAGGACTAATCCACATTTTAGTAGGGGTACCCCTGACTAAAAATTTTTAGTCTCAAGACTAGTTTTAGCCCCTCTTTAGTCAGGGGTGCTTGGAACTTTAGCCTCTTAAAGAGACTATTTTTAGTCAGACTAAAATAAGTCCCTTGGATCCAAGCACCCTCTTGGTGTGGCCGGCTCTTCTGTGGCCTCCTCCCGCTCACAATTGACATAAACGAACCATCTATACAAATCAAGCATGCAAAACATGATAATTTTTACTTTGTCCATACAAATGAGATATCCCACTTAAACATACAAGTCGTCAATCAAGCTTCACAAAATAAAAAAACACTTCATGAAACAAAGAATGAGCTAACTCATCACGGAAGTCATTCACGATAGGGAGGGAGCCCGGAGCCCCTCACGCACCGAGGGAGGAGCTCGCCATCGTCGCTCTGGAGGAAGGCTCTGTAGAGCCCAAGCCCCGGGAACCCCTCCGACGCCGGCCCTTGCGAGTTGAGGTCGACACCGGCATGGGTAGCAGGGCCGCTTGCCGCCGACTGGGAACTTAATCTTTGGGCCTCTAGAAATAATGCAAGCCTGTAACTAAAATACCTAGAAAGGTGAACTGAATCTTTGGGCCTCTAGAAATAATGCAAGCCTGAAACTGAAATACCTAGAAAGGTGAACTGAATCTTTGGGCCTCTAGAAATAATGCAAGCCTGAAAGTGAAATACCTAGAAAGGTGAACTGAATCTTTGGGCCTCTAGAAATAATGCAAGCCTGAAACTGAAATACCTAGAAAGGTGAACTGAATCTTTGGGCCTCTAGAAATAATGCAAGCCTGAAATTGAAATACCTAGAAAGGTGAACTGAATCTTTGGGCCTCTAGAAATAATGCAAGCCTGAAATTGAAATACCTAGAAAGGTGACCTGAATCTTTGGGCCTCTAGAAAGATTTATTACCTCCTCAAGCAGCATCAAACAATTCCATGCGTGCACCACAAATCTATACCAAGTTTGATCAGGATCTACTTTTCCAAATCAGAATTAGCGCTAGAGCAAGCAAGATCAATGATATGGCCGTGAGACAGAGAAGGAACGAACAAACTCACCCCTCTCGCGACCTCCCTGGTAGATGCGCCGCCGCCGCGCACGACAGAGGGAGAAAACGACTGGTGAAGGGGGAGCGGGGCGACCTTCGAAGGCCGGAGGGAGAGGGCGGCCGGAGTAGGGCGGCGGAGGCCGGAAGGAGAGGGCGGCCGGAGGAGAGAGAGGGCGAGCGGCCCTATGGGGAACAGAGAGGAGTCGTGCGAGAGGGGGGGAGCGATCTGGTGCGGGCAGGGGAGATTTTTTTAGTTCTCTTTTAGTGGGCCCGAGGATAACTAACCCAATTAGAACCTCTCCACCGGGCTAGTTTTTTTAGCTGGGTTAGAGCAAACTAGCTCAAACTAACCCCTCTTGTTTCGATAATTTGAGGCTATTTCAACCCAAACTAGCTCTAACTCAGGGATCCAAACAAAGAGGAGTGTTACTGTACATGCTACAGTGTGGACCGTAGCACATTGTTTTTTATGGCCATATCACCACATTGTTTTCTACTGCTGGTTCACTGGGCTACCGTGGTTCGCACTGCTGGTTCACTGGGCTGCCGTGGTTCGCACTCCTCCGACCTGAGTAGTACTCCCTCCGTTCCTAAATATAAGTCTTCGTAGATATTTCACTGTGGACCACATACGGATGTATATAGATGCATTTTATGTGTAGATTCACTCATTTTTCTCCGTATGTGGTCCATAGTGAAATCTCTCCAAAGACTTATATTTAGGAACGGAGGGAGTAGTATAGTACTAGTATATACCGCATCATTCTTTGCTCCTTCTTACTACTCCGACATGTGGGAGAGCCAGCATCCGGGTCGACGTGTCATGCACCAGATTAGAGCGCGGAACGGAAGGGGGGCATCACCCCGGTCGGAGCGCCAGTAATTCATGACTATAGTGAGTGGTCATATCACAAGTCTTTCCAGCAGTAACGCGCCGTCAAATCGCACAGCCCCACTCGCTCACCCTCCTCGCCTCTCTGTCAAACCGCCTACCCGAAAACTGCCGCGCGTACTGCCCGGGAAAAGCCCCGCCCTCAACTTTTAACTACGCGAAAATAGTTCGAGCTTGTTCGTTCTATATAAATACAGTACTTACTGTATGTTTATTCACCCGTGGGGTTGTTCAATGAATGGAGGGGCGGGGAGCACAAGTGAACAATACTGTAGTACTACTAGTAGTAAGTAGGAGTCGTACAGTAGTCACCTTAAATAGAGAGTTTCTTTTCTTTAATGCCACGTACACAAATTGAAACGCTTGTTGTGGAGAGAAAAAAGATAATCACTCCACTATATATGGACGCAGGGGCCTGAGCGCTTGCTTTACTAGGGTTGCTCTCTTCATTCTCTCATCCTCTCCAGATATAAACAAGACAGCGGTAGCGACATTTTCTCTCTGCTCACCGCTGGTCACAGATCCGGCCGGATCCCTTCGGCCGGTGTGTGTAGAGGACTAAAAGGTGCATCGTTCACGCGGTCATCGCCGCCGAGGGAGGAAACCCACAGCTGCCGGAGGGGCCCGATCCTCTGCCCGTGCCGTTCTCTCCGACACAGCGCCGGCTCGGGAGGTCCTCCGACCCTTCTTCCTCCCTGCCGTATTGTCCGCAGATCCGACCTGCCGCCGCCGACATCCCGGCGACCCTCAGGTATAAGTTCTTCGAAAGCGGCCTTGCTCTACTGCCCCAGCTCCCCACGTGTCTGCATGTGCATCTTTTTCTACTCCCATCAGCTCTTCCAAAGCCACCTAAATTTTTAGTATTATTAGAGGTAAAGCTACTTCATGCATTCGAATCTAGGGCTTTGTTCAAACAACGAAGAAAGGGGGAAAGTTGTAGCATGAATCTAGGACTTGATTCAAAGAGGAAATAATATGGTGAAAGTAGTAGAGACCGGATACCCAACCGGTCTCTTGGTTGAAAAGGGAAATAATGGGAAAACGCAGTACAAACTGGATAAGGAACAGATCTATTATTGGTTGAAAAAAGGATAGAAAGTGGCGGCTGGTGGACAAGTCAACAGAGTATGTCCAGGATTAGATTTGCTGCCATCACATAGTAAAAGGTCTCCAGGATTAGATTTGCTGCCCTCACATAGTAAAAGGTCTCAGGATTAGATTTGCTGCCCTCACATAGTAAAAGGTCTCAGGATTAGATTTGCTGCCCTCACATAGTAAAAGGTCTCCAGGATTAGATTTGCTGCCCTCACATAGTAAAAGGTCTCCAGGATTAGATTTGCTGCCCTCACATAGTAAAAGGTCTCCAGGATTAGATTTGCTGCCCTCACATAGTACAAGGTCTCCAGGATTAGGTTTGCTGCCCTCACATAGCATGAACAAACTCGGCATCACCACTTTATGCCTCCTTGTAGGTACATTGTGCTGATGCGTCCACTGTCGCATGTCCTTATACCAACCTTTTGCTGTTGTTAATGTAAGGGCGCATGTAAAATGAAGCGATCACACTGTTACCTTAGGGACATGTCTAACCAGTGTTATTGTTAATCTAATGCCTCCAGTGATAAGATGCAATTAAACTGTGTTACAAATGGCACTCCTGCTGTTTTCCCCAGTATGATAAGTAAGTTGCTCCTTTACGCTGCTGAGTGTCCTGGTGTCCCCACGGTCCCATGCCCTTAAACCAACTCTTTAGCTGCTGTTGATTTACTGTGTCTGGTAAACAAGCAATGCCACCATTAAAGTAATCCCATATTTGAGGAATCTCATTGTTGATCGTAATGCTTCTGGTAACATGAAGCATTGCTGACGTTTTAAAATTTCTACTGTCCTTGCGTGATTGCCATGAACATAATTAAGATGCTTCTTTTCATTTTGTATATGTTTCGTATATTCTTATTGACCAGCAACTGTTTACTTTCTATCTTTTTGTGCAGATAGGGATATCCATTTCACCTTGTTGCTATTGTGACCTTTTGGTGAACTGCACAAAACACTTTTTTGGAATGAGTGTCTTGTGCAGTTCAACTAAAATGTTACATGGGCAACATCTCTCAATTTTGGTGGAACTGCACAAAATGGTGATTGGAGTTTCCAAAATCTCCGTCAAATTCTGCTGGTAATCTCGTGCAACATTTTATTAGCCTTTGCAAGATGAGCCGTAGCTGAATGATGCAATCTTTGCTTCATTTCAGGCGAACTGCAGAAAAAGTGGCATGAATTGAATCATCGAGTGGAGCTGCAGGTTGACTTCCACTAGTGCCAGTATTATAGTAATCATGCTCTTTATTATCTGCGCTGTGCAAACAGGAATACTCAACTACAGATGTTGTGACGGTCAAGAGCATTCGCCAAGTTCTTCGATTGTATGACATGGCTAGCCAAGATGGATTTAATCCCGATATTCACTTTATCAAAAGGCTCTAATGGGTTGGTTCTGAATCTTGCAAGCTGGGAATCAGTGAGATGTGTAGGCATCTTTGTTGTACTTATTATTTGAATCTTATTTGTTGGTTCTGAATCTTGCAAGCTGGGAATCAATGAGATGTGTAGGCATCTTTGTTGTACTTATTATTTGGATCTTATTTGTTGGTTCTGAATCTTGCAAGCTGGGAATCAATGAGATGTGTAGGCATCTTTGTTGTACTTATTATTTGGATCTTATTTGTTGGTTCTGAATCTTGCAAGCTGGGAAACACGGCATGATGATGCAGAGGACAACAACCATAACAAACAGTTCAAACTTGGTAGTATTATCTTTGTGAAAGTGCGACAAATGTGCTGATCGTGAGCGTCCTGAGAATAATAATTCTAATTGTTGTGCTTGTTTTAAGTATAAATTTCTATTAAAGCTAATTAAATTTAAGTAAAGTGACCACTAACTCCTGTTATTACAGTACCAATACAGACCCGCTCGTGAACCGACGTGTGGCCGAGGGTGCATCTTCTGCCGGGCGTGCAGCGGACGAGGGAGGGGTAGTAACTGTTGTCGCCTGTACACACTCAGCTTACTGTTGAATCCAGTTCCCCAAGAGCTGAAAAACGAACTGCTGCCGCCGCCTACACACTCGTTCACTCGAAGAGACTCCAATGGCGATCCGAGGGGTGAGCCTGCTGGATATGGACTTCAGCAAGGAGTTCCCCTTTGAGTTCGCCGTTCAGTCCTATGGCTGCACCAAGTTGAATGTGATGTACACCAACGATACGGACTCGGTGAAGCTCTGCCTCGCCTCAGTCCTATGGCTGCACCAGGTTCTGGAGCATTCGCCCGTTTCATCGGCAGCGCCGACTGCACCTTCGCTACGGTGGAGAGAAGGAAGAACGCGACGATTCGGCCATCTGGTGCAACAAGCTTGTCGACATCCAGAAGCAATACAAGATCATCAGCAACGGGCAGGAGAAGGACTCCGTGGTTGACCTCGCTGAGACCATCATCGACCCCTGATACGCCAACATGAAAGAAGACGACCTGAACACGTGGGAGGTACCTCTGAATCTAGCCTACATAACCTACGCGGCCAAGGACGCATACGCATGCTACGACATGTACAGGCAGATCTTGGACATGAGGGCGTGTCTGCTTCCCGTAACCGACGAGTACACGGACAGCCGCAGCGTCATGATCAAGCGTGCCAGGAAGGTCTAGATGTTGTACTTTATCTGTTTATAAGCACCTTTATCATCTGAGTGTTTCATGCATTAGCCTATGTGTCGTAATTATCTGTTTTGTCCGAAATATTTCTTTTAAGAACCCATTAACCTGATTGCTTTTTTAGTGGCTATTTGCTTATGTATGTAAACTAGTTCACTTGTCCGTAAAAAAAACTAGTTCACTCGGCTGCCGTGCTTTGAATCTCCTTCCTCCCAACATATTCCCCTCCTCAGGTGGACCCAGCGGGTCTCTGAATTTTCTCCCACTTTCTTTTTCGATGTAAACTGAGTTTTCTCCCAGTACTTTCCCCTAGAACCAACTCAACTGTCCCACGTCTAGCCTAAAAAATAATAATACCCCACGTACTATTAACTCATCAAATTAAAATGATATTTATTTCGTAAGTTGAAAGTTCTTACAAAATAATAATAATAATTGTTTATATATAACTTGGCAAGTTAACTCCTAGTGATTGCGTACATAAGCTTGCAAAGATTTTACTGACGTGCAATCATGTGTTTATGTTTTTATAACATTTCTCCGTCTAGCCCAACATGATATTTTCACCCAGGCCAGCAAGTCCGCGGATTTCGAGAAAAATGCAAATGGGATTTAAACGGGCTGCATAGATGCTACATCATTGTTTCACCCAGCCCACCAAATGGACTAAAAAACAAATGGACTGGCTGACATGTGGGCCAGTAGGTCGAAGCCTAAGAAGGCGTTGGATTTACATCCAACGGCCGGCATTCTTCTTCAATCTCTCGTCTTCTTCCCCGAGCGCTGCCGGAACCGCCTGCTCCAGCCTTCGGCGTCTAGCGGCGTTGTTTTGCGCTCCTCAGCGAAACGCTACCCCGCCGAGGGACAGGCCATCCCTCCAATCCGCACCTCCTGTTATTCTCTGCCGAGTGTAGGCCCACCCTGCACCCGAACCAGTCAAGTTTCCCACTCCTCTCCGTCTGCGACTCCACTGCCGCGTCTTCCCCATCTCCGGGTCGTTCCAGTCTGGGGCCTCGCCGTCGTCCACCGCCTCGGTGCGCTCGGCGCGGCGTGGTCAACATACGAGAGTCATCGGAAGAGGACTGTACGTGGAGAGCCTGACGGCTGGGACCCACGAGGTCCATGGTCGCACGCAAGGAAAGTTCCTCCTTATTATGCACTGTACGTGGGAAGGGCTTCTGTATTTCGCGAAAAAAAGTTCCCCCCGCTGACAGGTCGGACCCACCAGCTATATCTTCGCACGCAAGGAAGTGCCTCCTTATTACGCACCAAAAAATGAATACCCCCTGCTAGCTGGGACCCACCATAGTGGGTGGCTGACTTGTGGGCCTACTAAGTTAACGAGGACGGAGGGCTTTGTCAACTTAGTCAATATGAACGATTCTAGCTCCAGTGACCGTACGATGTCCATCCAACGGCCATAGTGCTTCTTCAACCTCTGGTCTTCTTGCTCCAGCCGCCCAAAGCAGCGCCGGTCGTGCCACGTGCTCCTGCCTCTCGTGGCCGGCTGTGATGCCGCGGAGGCCTCGCCGCCCCCTACTACTCCCACCGCTGGCCCAGGGTATCCCTCTACTCACCCACACCCCCTGTTATTCTGCGGCGACGGTAGCCTCACGCCGCAGCCGAACCAGTGAACCCTCGTACTCCTCTCCGCGTGGGCATCCACTGCCGCGTCTTCCCCGGCTCCGCGTCGTCCCCTTCCTAGGCCTCGCCGTCGTCCACCGCCTTGGTGCTCTCGGCGCGGCGTGGTCAATGTGGTCAACGACCGACTTCCATCGGAAGAGTACTGTACGTGGAGAGGCTGACAGCTGGGTCCACAGCCACATCCCAGTTTGTGATTTGCCAAGTAAGTCGCTTTGTCAGGCCTGTTGGGCTGCAAATCTTTCAAGACGAGGAGAGCTTCATTCGGCTGGCCGAGAAAATGGCCTATCAGTAATGAGAAATGGGCTGTACATTTTTAAAACACATCAAACCGGCAATTAGTTTCAAATATCTTTTTTTCATTTCGAGATTTTAAATTACATTAATTTTTATGCGTGGAGAATTTGTTGGATTTTATATTGATATACATTTATTTTTAAAATCAGTTTGAATGTGAGTCGAAATTTCGGGATTAAAAACAGTTCGGACCGCACCGAAATATGCAAAATTTCGTATAATTTTTAACCGTGGCCACAATATGGGCTGTAATGCTAACAAAAAGAATATGGGCTCCAAAAAAACCTTAAGAATTAGCAAATGGGCTGTAAATTATTAGAAATAATGGCAGATGGGTTGTATGCTGTTTTCCACAGATTTGAGGCTTTCCTAAAAAAAGGTTGACGCACAAGCAGTGACTGTTGGATGTCCATCGAACGGCCGTCGTGCTTCTTCAATCTCTGCTCTTCCTGCTCCAGCCGCTCAAACAAGCGCCGGCGGGACTGCCTGCTCCCTCCTCCCCGCGGCCGGCTGTGCTGCCGCGCAGGCCTCACCGCCCCACCGTACTCCCATCGCTGGCCTAGCCATCCCTCTACTCACCCACACCTGCTGTTATTCTCCGGCGACGGCAGACGAACCAGTAAACCCTCGTACAGTCGTACTCCCCTCCGCGTGGGAAACAACTGCCGAGTCTTCCCTGCCTCCGTGTCGTTCCCTTCCTAGGCCTCGCCGTCGTCCACCGCCCTGGTGCTCTCGGCGCGGCCTGGTCAACGTGGTCAACGACCGACATGCATCTGAAGTGGACTGTACGTGGAGAGGCCGACAGCTGGGTCCACGGCCGCACGCAAGGAAATGCCTCCTTATTACGCGCAAAATAATGATTCCTCCACCTGACATCAGGGACCCACCGAAAGGGCCTCTGTATTTCGCGAAAAAACGTTACCGCCGCTGACAGCTCGGACCCACCAGCTATATCTTCGCACGCAAGGAAGTGCCTCCTTATTACGCACAAAAAAATGAATACTCCCCCTGTTAGCTGGGACCCAGTATAGTGGTAGGCTGACTTGTGGGCCTACTAAGTTGACGGGGACGGAGGGCTTTGTCAACTTAGTCAATATGCACGATTCTAGCTCCAGTGACCGTACGATGTCCATCCAACGGCCGTAGTGCTTCTTCAACCTCTGGTCTTCTTGCTCCAGCCGCCCAAACCAGCGCCGGTCGTGCCTCGTGCTCCTGCCTCCCGTGGCCGGCTGCGATGCGGCGGAGGCCTCACCGCCCCCTACTACTCCCACCGCTGGCCAGGCCATCCCTCTACTCACCCACACCCCCTGTTATTCTGCGGCGACGGCAGCCTCACACCGCAGCGAACCAGTGAACCCTTGTACTCCTCTACGCGTGCGCATCAACTGCCGCGTCTTCCCCGGCTCCGCATCGTCCCCTTCTTAGGCCTCGCCGTCGTCCACCGCCCTGGTGTTCTCGGCGCGGCGTGGTCAACGTGGTCAAGGAACGGCTTCCATCGGACGTGGACTGTACGTGGAGAGGCTGACAGCTGGGTCCACGGCCGCAGCAAGGAAGTGCCTCCTTATTACATGCAAAATAATTATTCCTCCACCTGACAGCTGGGACCCACCGGACGGGCCACCGTATTTCGCGAAAAAAAATGTTTGCCCCTGACTGCTGGGACCCACCAGCTACACCTTCGCGCGCAAGGAAGTGCGTCCGGGCAAAAAAAACAATTCGCCCCCCTGACTGCTGGGTTCCACCATCTACATCTTCGCAGGCAAGGAAGTGCCTGACAGTCGGGACCCACCTGGTCGAAGCGTACGTAGCGTTGTCATTCTGGTCGCGAACGTGTACGTACATATATATTGGTGGATGTAGAGGCGCACACGTGTCGTAGTAGAGGCGCGTACGTGTCGTAGTAGAGGCGCGCACGTAGCGTGTACACGTACGTACAGCGGCCAGGGTGCAAGAAAGAAAATACGGCCATGTATGTGTACATACGGGCGGGGTCTCGAACGCCTACTCGCGCATACGTACGGCCAGGGCTCGTGTACATGGCTGGGTCGGAACGGAGAAACAACGTCGTCGTCGTGTTCATGGGGAGGCAACTGAATGCGTCGTGTTCATGGGGAGACAACGGAATGCGTCGTGTTCATCGGGAGGCAACGGAACGTGTGGGAGCCAACCGGCTAGGTCGGAACGGAATGCGTGGTCGTCTTCATCGGGAGGGCTTGGATGGCACAGGCGATGGAAACGAGGCCTGGCGTACTGCACAACGGAGGAAACAGACCTCCTACGTTCGGAACGGGGTCCTGTTGATCGGGAGGGGTGTGGCATACCGCAAAACGGAGGAAACGGACCTCCTATGGTCAAAACGGGGGTCCTGTTGATTGGGAGGGGTGTGGCGTACCGCAAAACGGATGAAACAGACCTCCTACGGTCGAAACGGGGGTCCTGTTGATCGGGAGGGGTGTGGCGTACCGCAAAACGGACGAAACGGACCTCCTACGGTCGAAACGGGGGTCCTGTTCATCGGGAGGAGTGTGGCGTACCGCAAAACGGGACTCCACGGGATACTGTTCATCTCCACCGTCGACTTCCTCCAGCCTCCACGGGCTACCGTCGACCTCCTCCAGCCTCCACGGGCTCCTGTTCATCCAGCCTCCACCGCGCGCTACTCCACCGGCTACTGTTCAACCACCCCTCCACGGGCACCCCTCCACCGTCTACTGTTCATCCAGCCCTCCACACCACGGGGTCCTATTCAACCACCCCTCCACGGGCACCCCTCCACCATCTACTGTTCATCCAGCCCTCCACCACACCACGGGGTCCTGTTCATCCAGAGGCAACGCCACCGCTCACTGTTCATCCAAACCCCCCGCAACGCTCACTGTTCATCCCAGAGGCAGCATCGATCGGCTTCAGTTACCAGCACTAGCGAAGGAATCGCTCGATCGGGTTCAGTTAACAGCCATCGATCGATCGCTCGGGTTCAGTAACGCATAGCCTCAGTGCAATCACTCGGGTTCAGTTAGAGCCCAACGCCTCGCTCGGGTTCAGTTAGAGCCAATGCCTCACACACACGCGCATACGTGTACGAGAGAAACACGCATCGCTCGGCCCCCGACCTCCCACCGTAACCGGGAACTCGCCGAAATTTTCCTCGCCCTCGCTTCTACCATGGTTTTTTCCGTCATGGACGGCCCAAAGAATGTCATGCAGCTGCGTCTCCGGCTCGCCCAGGACGAAAATCCCATTTTCTGTCATGATTTTTTGACATAGAAGTAGGAGCCCACCACATCTATGATGATACCGGGTTTTGTCACAATTATCGTCATAGAAGTGTCATATGTATGACATAATTTCTTTTTGTTCGGCCCAAAATGTCACGGATGTGTCTTTTTTTACTAGTGGAGAGAGAGATCAAACACATAGCTACTGGTACATACCCTCAGCCCCGAGGGTGAACTACTCCCTCCTTGTCATGGAGAACGCCGGGATGATGAAGATGGCCACCGGTGAGGGTTCCCCCCTCCGGCAGGGTGCCGGAACAGGGTCCCGATTGGTTTTTGGTGGCTACAGAGGCTTGCGGCGGCGGAACTCCCGATCTATTGTGCTCCCCGATGTTTTTAGGGTATATGGACATATATAGGCGAAAGAAGTCGGTCAGGGGTTCCACGAGGGGCCCACGAGGGTGGGGGCGCGCCCAGGGGGTAGGGCGCGCCTCCCTGCCTCGTGGCTTCCTCGAAGCTTCCCTGACGTCTACTCCAAGTCTCCTGGATTGCTTCCGTTCCAAAAATAACTCTCTCGAAGGTTTCATTCCGTTTGGACTCCGTTTGATATTCCTTTTCTTTGAAACACTGAAATAGGCAAGAAAACGACAATTTGGGTTGGGCCTCCGGTTAATAGGTTAGTCCCAAAAATAATATAAAAGTGTTTAGTAAAGCCCATAAACATCGAAAACAGATAATATAATAGCATGAATACTTCATAAATTATAGATACGTTGGAGACATATCAGTATGTGCTTTGTGAAAGACCAAGGAGGCATCTTGATCTATCTCTATAGATCTTGATGCCTAATATGTAAGCAGCTTCTCCAAGGTCTTTCATTGAAAAACACTTATTCAAGTAGGCCTTTATGCTTTCCAAAAATTCTATATCATTTCCCATAAATAGTATGTTATCCACATATAATATGAGAAATGCTATAGAGCTCCCACTCACTTTCTTGTAAATACAGGCTTCTCCATAAGTCTGTATAAACCCAAACGCTTTGATCACTTCATTAAAGTGAATGTTCCAACTCCGAGATGCTTGCACCAGCCCATAGATGGAGCGCTGGAGCTTGCATACCTTGTCAGCATTCTTAGGATCGGCAAACCTTCCAGCTGCATCATATACAACTCTTCCTTAAGGAAACCGTTAAGGAATGCCGTTTTGACGTCCATTTGCCAGATCTCATAATCATATAACGCAATAATTGCTAACATGATTCGGATGGACTTCAGCATCGCTACGGGTGAGAAGGTCTCATTGTAGTCAACTCCTTGAACTTGTCGATAACCCTTAGCGATAAGCCGAGCCTTATAGATGGTCACATTAGCATTCGCGTCAGTCTTCTGCTTAAAGATCCACTTATTCTCTATTGCTTGCCGATCATCGGGCAAGTCCACCAAAGTCCATACTTTGTTCTCATACATGGATCCTATCTCGGATTTGATGGCTTCAAGCCATTTTTTGGAATCCGGGCCCGCCATGCTTCTTCATAGTTCGAAAGTTCACCGTTGTCTAACAACATGATTTCCAGGACAGGGTTGCCGTACCACTCTGGTGCGGAACGTGTCCTCGTGGACCTACGAAGTTCAGTAGCAACTTGATCCGAAGTTTCATGATCATCATCATTAATTTCCTCTCTAGTCAGTGCAGGCACCACAGAAACATCTTTCTGCGCTGCACTACTCTCTGGTTCAAGAGGTGGTACTTCATCCAGTTCTACTTTCCTCCCACTTACTTCTTTCGAGAGAAACTCTTTCTCCAGAACAGATCCATTCTTGGCAACAAAGATCTTGCCTTCAGATTTGACGTAAAAGGTATACCCAATAGTTTCCTTAGGGTATCCTATGAAGACACATTTTTCCAATTTGGGTTCGAGCTTTTCAGGTTGAAGTTTCTTGACATAAGCTTCGCATCCCCAAACTTTCATAAACGACAGCTTAGGTTTCTTCCCAAACCATAATTCATATGGTGTCGTCTCAACGGATTAGACGTGGCCCTATTTAAAGTGAATGCGGCAGTCTCTAAAGCATAACCCAAAAATGATAGCGGTAAATCGGTAAGAGACATCATAGATCGCACCATATCTAATAGAGTGCAATTACGACGTTCAGACACACCATTACGCTGAGGTGTTCCAGGCGGCGTGAGTTGTGAAATAATTCCACATTTTCTTAAGTGCGTGCCAAACTCGTGACTCAAATATTCTCCTCCATGATCAGATCATAAGAACTTTATTTTCCTGTCATGTTGATTCTCTACCTCGCTCTAAAATTCCTTGAACTTTTCAAAGGTCTCAGACTTGTGTTTCATTAAGTAAACATACCCATATCTACTTAAGTCATCAGTGAGGGTGAGAACATAACGATAGCCACCGCGAGCCTCAACACTTATTGGACCGCATACATCAATATGTATTATTTCCAACAAGTTGGTTGCTCGCTCCATTGTTCCGGAGAACGGAGTCTTGGTCATCTTGCCCAGGAGGCATGGTTCACACGTGTCAAATGATTCATAATCAAGAGACTCCAAAATTCCATCTGCATGGAGTTTCTTCATGCGTTTGACACCAATATGACCAAGGCGGCAGTGCCACAAGTATGTGGGACTATCATTATCAACCTTACATATCTTGGCATTCACACTATTGATATGTGTAACATCACGTTCGAGATTCAATAAATATAAACCATTGACCAACGGGTCATGACCATAGAACATATCTCTCATATAAATAGAACAACCATTATTCCCGGAATTAAATGAGTAGCCATCTCGCATCAAACGATATCCAAATACAATGTTCATGCTCAAAGCTGGTACTAAATAACAATTATTCAGGTTTAGAACTAATACCAAAGGTAGATGTAGAGGTAGAGTGCCGACGACGATCACATCGACCTTGGAACCATCCCCGACGCACATTGTCACGTCGTCCTTCGCCAGTCTCCGCTTATTCCGCAGCTCCTGTTTTGAGTTACAAATGTGAGCAAGTGCACCGATATCAAATACCCAGGAGCTACTACGAGCGTTTGTAAGGTACACATCAATAACATGTATATCATATACACCTTTGACGTTGTCGGCCTTCTTATTCGCTAAGTACTTGGGGCAGTTCCGCTTCCAGGGACCATTTCCCTTGCAATAAAAGCACTCAGTCTCAGGCTTGGGTCCATTCTTTGGCTTCTTCCCGGCAACTGACTTATCGGGCGCGGCAACTCCCTTGCCATCCTTCTTGAAGTTCTTCTTACCCTTGCCTTTCTTGAAACTAGTGGTCTTATTCACCATCAACACTTGATGTTCCTGTTTGATCTCCACCTCCGCTGATTTCAGCATTGAATATAACTCAGGAATGGACTTCTCCATCCCTTGCATATTGAAGTTCATCACAAAGCTCTTGTAGCTAGGTGGAAGCGATAGGAGGATTCTGTCAATGACCGAGTCATATGGAAGATTAACTCCCAGCTGAGACAAGCGGTTGTGCAACCCAGACATTTTGAGTATATGCTCGCTGACAGAACTGTTTTCCTCCATCTTACAACAGAAGAACTTGCCGGAGACTTCATATCTCTCGACCCGAGCATGAGCTTGGAAAACCATTCTCAGCTCTTGGAACATCTCATATGCTCTGTGTTACTCAAAATGCTTTTGGAGCCCCGGTTCTAAGCTGTAAAGCATGCCGCACTGAACCAGGCAATAATCATCACTACGTGATTGCCAGGCGTTCATAACATCTTGAGTTGCTGGGAAAATGGGTGTGTCACCTAGCGGTGCTTCAAGGACATATGCTTTCTTGGAAGCTATGAGGATGATCCTCAAGTTATGGACCCAATCCGTATAGTTGCTTCCATCGTCTTTCAGCTTGGTTTTCTCTAGGAACGCGTTGAAGTTGAGGGCAACATTAGCGTGGGCCATTGGTTCTACAAGATAGATTGTAAAGACAATTTTAGACTAAGTTCATGATAAATAAGCTCATCTAATCAAATTATTTAATGAACTCCCACTCAGATAGACATCCCTCTGGTCATAAGTGATACATGATCCAAATCGACTAGGCTGTGTCCGATCATCACGTGAGATGGACTAGTCATCAATGGTGAACATCTCCATGTTGATCGCATCTACTATACGACTCATGTTCGACCTTTCGGTCTCTCGTGTTCTGAGGCCATGTCTGTACATGCTAGGCAGTCAACCTAAGTGTTTCGCATGTGTAAATCTGGCTTACACCCATTGTATGCGAACGTTATAATCTATCACACCCGATCATCACGTGGTGCTTCGAAACAACGAACCTCTGCAACGGTGCACACTTAGGGGGAACACATTTCTTGAAATTTTAGTGAGGGATCATCTTATTTATGCTACCGTCGTTCTAACCAAATAAGATGCAAACATGATAACCATCACATGCAAATCATAAAGTGACATGATATGGCAAATATCATCTTGCACCTTTGATCTCCATCTTCAAGGCGCGGCATGATCACCATCATCACCGGCATGACACCATGATCTCCATCATCATGATCTCCATCATCGTGTCTTCATGAAGTTGTCTCACCAACTATTACTTCTACTACTATGGCTAACGGTTAGCAATAAAGTAATGTAATTACATGGCGTTTTTATTGACTCCCAGGTCATACATAGATTAAGACAACTCCTATGGCTCCTGCCGGTTGTCATACATCTACATGCAAGTCGGGATTCCTATAACGAGAACATGATCAATCTCATACATCACATATATAATTAATCAGATCATTTTGGCCATATCACATTGATACGTCTCCATCGTATCTACTTTTCCAAACACTTTTGCCTTTGTTTTGGACTCTACCTTGCATGATTTGAACGGAACTAACCCGGACTGACGCTGTTTTCAGCAGAATTGCCACGGTGTTATTTTTGTGCAGAAATAAAAGTTCTCGGAATGACCTGAAAATCAACGGAGATTATTTTTGGAATTAATAAAAATACTGGCGAAAGAATCAAGGCCAGGGGGGCACACCCTGTCCACGAGGGTGGGGGCGCGCCTACCCCCCCTAGGCGCGCCCCTTGCCTCGTGGGCCCCCTGGAGCTCCACCGACCTCAACTCCAACTCTATATATTCACGTTCGGGGAGAAAAAAATCAGAGAGAAGGATTCATCGCGTTTTACGATACGGAGCCGCCGCCAAGCCCTAATCTCTCTCGGGAGGGCTGATCTGGAGTCCGTTCGGGGCTCCGGAGAGGGCAATCCGTCGCCATCGTCATCATCAACCATCCTCCATCACCAATTCCATGATGTTCACCGCCGTGCGTGAGTAATTCCATCGTAGGCTTGCTGGACGGTGATGGGTTGGATGAGATTTATCATGTAATCGAGTTAGTATCCACTATGTTCTGAGATTGATGTTGCTATGACTTTGCTATGCTTAATGCTTGTCACTAGGGCCCGGGTGCCATGATTTCAGATCTGAACCTATTATGTTTTCATGAATATATGTGAGTTCTTTATCCTACCTTGCAAGTCTATAGTCACCTACTATGTGTTATGATCCGGCAACCCCGAAGTGACAATAATCGGGACCACTCCCGGTGATGACCGTAGTTTGAGGAGTTCATGTATTCACTATGTGTTGATGCTTTGGTCCGGTACTCTATTAAAAGGAGGCCTTAATATCCCTTAGTTTCCAATAGGACCCCGCTGCCACGGGAGGGTAGGACAAAAGATGTCATGCAAGTTCTTTTCCATAAGCACGTATGACTATATTCGGAATACATGCCTACATTACATTGATGAATTGGAGCTAGTTCTGTGTCACCCTATGTTATAACTGTTGCATGAATAATCGCATCCGGCATAATTCTCCATCACCGATCCAATGCCTACGAGCTTTTCACATATCGTTCTTCGCTTATTTACTTTTCCGTTGCTACTGTTACAAGCACTACAAAACTGCTACTGTTACTTTTGCCACCGTTACCGTTACTTTCATACTACTTTGCTACTAAATACTTTGCTGCAGATATTAAGTTATCCAGGTGTGGTTGAATTGACAACTCAACTGCTAATACTTGAGAATATTCTTTGGCTCCCCTTGTGTCGAATCAATAAATTTGGGTTGAATACTCTACCCTCGAAAACTGTTGCGATCCCCTATACTTGTGGGTTATCAAGACTATTTTCTGGCGCCGTTGCCGAGGAGCATAGCTCTATTCTTGGAGTCACTTGGGATTTATATCTGCTGGTCACTATGAGGAACTTGAAAGACGAGAAAACCAAAATTTATCCCTCAACTACGAGGGGAGGTAAGGAACTGCCATCTAGCTCTGCACTTGATTCACCTTCTGTTTTGAGTAAGCTTGCGACACCTAAACCTGCTTCTGCTATTAATTCTGATATGTCGCATGTTATTGATGATGCCACTTCTGCTATGCATGATACTTATGATGATCTATGCTTGATACTATTGTGCCATTAGGTGAATTTCTTGATGAACAACTGGCTAGGGCTAGAGAGAATGAAATTATTGAAACTGATAATATTGATGAAAGTGATGATGAAGATTCTCCCCTAGATATGAATTGCCTGTTGTGCCTGAGGGTTATGTTATGGATGAAGAAACTGCTAGAGACTTTCTTGCTTGCAATGATAGAAGTGATCTTAAGAAATTATTAGCTAAGCTTAAAGAAAAAAACTCTGAATGCTAGAATGAAATATGATCCTGCTTATGCTACTTCACCTATCTTTATTACTGATAAGGATTATGATTTCTCTGTTGATACTGAGATAATTACTTTGGTTGAATCTGATCCTTTTATGGCTATGAATCTGAAACTGTTGTGGCACATCTTACTAAATTAAATGATATAGCCACCCTGTTCACTAATGATGAGAAAACTCGCTACTATTATATCCTTAAATTATTTCCGTTCTCATTAAAGGGTGATGCTAAGATATGGTTTAATTCTCTTGATCCTGGTTGTGTGCGTAGTCCCCAGGATATGATTTATTACTTCTCTGCTAAATATTTCCCTGCTCATAAGAAACAAGCTACTTTAAGGGAAATATATAATTTTGTGCAAATTGAAGAAGAGAGTCTCCCACAAGCTTGGGGGAGGCTTCTCCAATTACTTAATGCTTTGCCTGATCATCCTCTCAAGAAAAATGAAATACTTGATATCTTTTATAATGGACTAACCGATGCTTCCAGAGACCACCTGGATAGTTGTGCTGGTTGTGTTTTCAGGGAAAGAACAGCTGATGAAGCTGAAATTCTATTGAATAATATGTTGACTAATGAAAATAATTGGACACTTCCTGAACCAACTCCTAAGCCAACTCCGAAGAAAAGGGGTATTCTATTTCTCAGTCCTGAAGATATGCAAGAGGCAAAGAAATTTATGAAGGAAAAAGGTATTAAAGCTGAAGATGTTAAGAATTTACCTCCTGTTGAAGAAATACATGGTCTTAATTCATCACCTATTGAAGAAACACATGACCTTGATAACCCGGCACAGGTAGTAAAGGTATATTCCCTCTATAGATTCGATGAAGGTGATATTCCTCGTTATAAGTCTGCTAGCCAATGCTTAGATGAGTTTGATAATTTTATTGTCAAACAAGAAAACTTCAATGCTTATGTTGGTAGACAATTGAAACACAATGCTGATATGATTGAACACTTGGGTGATTATATGTCTAGAGTTAAAGGTGAACTTAAACTCATTAGTAAACATGCTTCTATGGTTACCACTCAAGTAGAACAAGTACTTAAAGCTCAGAATGATTTGCTCAATGAATTGAATAGTAAGAATAATGAATTTGCTCTTAGAGTTGCAACTAGAGGGGGTAAAGTGACTCAGGAACCTTTGTATCCTGAGGGCCACCCTAAGAGAATTGAGCGGGATTCTCAAGAAACTAATGTTGATGCACCTAGTCCTTCTAAAAGAAGAAAAAGAAAACTGATAGGACTTTGCATGCTTCTAGTGAACCTGTTGTTGACACACTTGAGAATCCCAATGATATTTCTATTTCTGATGCTGAAACACAATCTGGAAATGAACATGAACCTAGTGGTAACGTTAATGATGATGTTCATGTTGATGCTCAACCTAGTAATGATAATGATGTAGAAATTGAACCTGCTGTTGATCTTGATAACCCACAATCAAAGAATCAACGTTATGATAAGAGAGAATTTGTTGCTAGGAAGCACGGTAAAGAAAGAGAACCATGGGTTCAGAAACCCATGCCTTTTCCTCCTAAACCATCCAAGAAAAAGGATGATGAGGATTTTGAGCGCTTTGCTGAAATGATTAGACCTATCTTTTTGCGTATGCGTTTAACTGATATGCTCAAAACGAATCCTTATGCTAAGTATATGAAAGATATTGTCACTAATAAGAGAAAGATACCGGAAGCTGAAATTTCCACCATGCTTGCTAATTATACTTTTAAGGGTGGAATACCTAAGAAACTTGGAGATCCAGGAGTACCAACTATACCATGCTCCATTAAAAGAAACTATGTTAGAACTGCTTTATGTGATCTTGGAGCCGGTGTTAGTGTTATGCCTCTCTCTTTATATCGTAGACTTGATTTGAATAAGTTGACACCTATTGAAATATCTTTGCAAATAGCCGATAAATCAACTGCTATACCTGTCGGTAGTTGTGAGGATGTGCCTGTTGTAGTTGCAAACGTTACTATTTTAACGGACTTTGTTATTCTTGATATTCCCGAGGACGATAGTATGTCTATTATTCTTGGAAGACCCTTTTTGAATACTGCAGGGGCTGTTATTGATTGCAACAAAGGCAATGTCACTTTTCATGTTAATGGCAATGAGCATACGGTACACTTTTCGAGGAAACAACCTCAAGTCCACAGTATCAATTCTATTGGAAAAATTCCATCGATTATTATTGGAGGTTTTGAATTCCCTCTTCCTACTGTCAAAAAGAGATATGATATTCTTATTATTGGGGATGTGCATATCCCCGTTGAGGTAACATAGTGTTATTCAAAATTTCTCCGGTTCCACGTTATTCGGAATGAGTTTGTTAACAAGACTTGATCAACCTTGTTAGTGGATTCCTTTTGATGAGCATGAGATGGATGAAGTTAGAAAGCACAACCTTCTGTACCCTCCTTTTACTTTCTGTTATTTAGATTAAATAAAGCAAAAATAGTATTTTCTGTCAGTTTTCTGAATTATCCGTGCAATAAAAAATACCCCGAAAATAAAAGTTCTCCAAATGCCCCGAAAATGAAATATGATTTTTTCTAGAATATTTGAGAATATCTGGCACTGAGAACACATCAGGGGGAGCTGGCACCTGGCCACGAGGGTCCAGGGCGCGCCCCCTGCCTCGTGGGCCCATGGTGGCTCCCCTCCACTTATTCCAGCAACCACACACTCCTTCTTCCTCCAAAAAAATCACCAACCAGCACAAGCACGAGTTCCGGCTCATTTTGCTGCGATTTTTGATCTCCTTGCTCAAAGCTCCACTCACAAAACTGCTTTGGGGGATTGTTTTTCGGTATGTGACTCCTCCAATGGTCCAATTAGTTTTTGTTCTAGTGCTTTATTCATTGCAAATTTTTGCTGCTTAGGTGACCCTGTTCTTGAGCTTGCATGTCAAATTTATGTGGTCCAAGTAGTTCTAATGCATGATATAGTCTCTAGGCACTTGTAGGAGTAGTTGCTATCAATTTTGTTGAGTTTGGTTCACTTTTATTTGAAGTTACTAAAATTTTCAGAAATTTTCAGAGGAAGAAATATGTTTAGGAAAATGTACCAAGGTGGTCCTTCAAGGAAGCAAGGACCCAGGCTCGCAATACGCGATGCGGACGATGAACCACCGAGGGAAGCTCAAGTGCGGGCTTGTGAATGGCCGTCAGAGGACTTTATGGTTCGAGCAGGAATCAAGGAGGAATTTGACGCATATGTGCGTAACGCTGATCTTGGGAGCTTCGAGGCAGATAAGTGTCGCCAGTATCACTATCTCACTGATTCCTTTGTGACAAGGTTTGAATTTTCATCATCACGCAATTCTCAAACTGTCCTATTTGATCTTTATGAAAATTCTTATACTATGGACTTAGAGGATTTTAATACTGCTTGCAAACTTCCACAATGGGGTAGCACTAGTGAGCCTCGCAAATCTGAGTTTAGAGATTTTCTTGCTAGTATAACTGTTGGGGAGTCTAGAGATATAACACAAGCTACCATAGGGAGCATTCATTTTCCTGCTATACATTATTTTGCTGTCTTCATAGGTAGGTGCATAAATGGTAAGGATGAAGCATGTCACATGTGTGTCCCTGACCTCAGTGTTCTCAGGAGTGCTGTATTAGGAGATAAACATTATAATTTGGGAGCCATTGTTGCACGTAGGTTGCATAATAATAGAATTAATGGAGATTTCTTTGGTGGAATTTATGCAACCCATTTAGCTAATTTTCTTGATATACCCATACGTGAGTATGATATTGAGTTGCCTCCTGTTTATTTAGATTATGAGGCTATGGTTCGTCATCAGTTTGTTGAGAGGAACAATCAGTTCCTCGAGTACCGACTAATCTTTGACAGACAACGCACCTATCACGTCGCTCTCCCTGCTCATACTTTCTTTGACTTTCAGGCAAAAGGGAGACATGTTATAACCAGGGAGCAGGCGAACGAGTACGAGAGGAGGACTGAGACAGCTCGCCTCCAAGCTGCAGCCCATCATGCAATAGCCGCTGCATCTCAGTATGACCCCAACTACAACTTTGGATATCCGCTAGGCCAGCCGTGGCAATAGACCAACTTAGGCCAAAAGCCTAAGCTTGGGGGAGTGCGTATTTCTCACCGACATTACATTCATGTTTACACACTCATGCTAGTTGTCGGTGTTCATACTTTTTCATTGTATCCATGCTAGTTTATTTTTCTTTTTCTCGCTTTCTTCTTGTGTGTTTGATAAACCTTAAGAAAAACAAAAAAAATTAGTTGTAGCTTTTAGCTAGTTTATTTTCCTCGCTTGTAGTAATAAGTAAGAAGAAAACCCAAAAAGATTTCCTGTTCTTTTTTTGCTTGTTGGGAGCTTTCCTATGTAAATAGTTTTATTTCTTTTCTTTTCTTTGGGGGTCGAGAGGAGAAGACCATAATGAAAATGTGAAAGTGGCTCTTATATGCATTATTGTTGATTTAACCAAGAGCCCATATTGCCTCGTCTTCTCCTGTTTATTGAATGCTTGCAGATTCCATCTTAGTCCAATGCACGTGCACTATTATTATTATCCACATCGTTCGGTCGTGCAAGTGAAAGGCAATAATGACGATATATGATGGACTGATTGAGATGAGAAAAGCTGGTATGAACTCGACCTCTCTTGTTTTTGTAAATATGATTAGTTCATCGTTCCTGATTCAGCTTATTATGAATAAACATGTTTGCAATGACAATTAGAGATTATAGTTGTTTATGCCATGCTTAATTAGCTAGGAGTTTATAATGGTTTACCTTGTGTGCCAACATGCTATTAAAATGGTTTTGATGTGGTATGATAGGGTATCCTCCTTTGAATGATTCAAGTGACTTGACTTGGCACATGTTCACGCATGTAGTTGAAACAAAATCAACATAGCCTTCACGATATTTATGTTTATGGTGGATTATATCCTACTCATGCTCGCACTCAATATTTATTAATTTTAATGCATGTTCATGACTGTTGTCGCTCTCTAGTTGGTCGCTTCCCAGTCTTTTTCTAGCCTTCACTTGTACTAAGCGGGAATACTGCTTGTGCATCCACTTCCATAAACCCCAAAGTTATTCCGAGTCCACCATACCTTCCTATATGCGGTATCTGCCTGCCGTTCCAAGGAAATTTGTCTGTGCCAAACTCTAAACCTTCAAATGAAATTCTGTTTTGCATGCTCGAATAGCTCATGTGTCAACTAGGGATGTTTGTATCTTCCATGCTAGGCGGGTTATTCTCAAGAGGAGTGGACTCCGCTCCTCACTCACGAGAAAATGGCTGGTCACCGGGATGCCCAGTCCCATGCTTTATGCAAATCAAATCGAAATAATTGCAAACAAAACTCCCCCGGGACTCTTTTTAGTTGGAGGCACTCGTTGTTTCGAGCAAGCCATGGATTGATGCTTGTTGGTGGAGGGGGAGTATAAACTTTACCATTCTGTTTGGGAACCGCCTATATATAATGTGAGTAGCATGGAAGATATCGAGATCTCTCGGTTGTTATGTTGACAATGAAAGTATGCTGCTCAAAATATTATTCATATCTATTTCAAAACCGAGCTCTGGCACCTCTACAAATCCCTGCTTCCCTCTGCGAAGGGCCTATCTATTTACTTTTATGTTGAGTCATCACCCTCTTATTAAAAAGCACCAGCTGGAGAGCACCGCTGTCATTTGCATCCATTACTATTAATTTATATTGGGTATGACTATGACTGGATCTCTTTTACCATAAATTACAATGTTTAGTCAGTCCTTGATCTTTAAAGTTGCTCTACAGTTATGTTTTGCGGTCTCAGAAAGGGCTAGCAAGATACCATCTTGTTATATCATATAATGATTGTTTTGAGAAAGTGTTGTCATCCGAGATTTATTATTATTGCTCGCTAGTTGATTATGCCATTGATATGAGTAAATATGAGACCTAAATGTTATTGTGAATATGGTTAGTTCATAATCTTTGCTAAAACTTGAATGCTGGCTTTACATATTTACAACAACAAGAGCAAACAGAGTTTGTAAAAGTTTTTCTTTATCACTTTCAGTTTGTCAACTGAATTGCTTGAGGACAAGCAAAGGTTTAAGCTTGGGGGAGTTGATACGTCTCCATCGTATCTACTTTTCCAAACACTTTTGCCCTTGTTTTGGACTCTAACTTGCATGATTTGAATGGAACTAACCCGGACTGACGCTGTTTTCAGCAGAATTGCCATGGTGTTATTTTTGCAGAAATAAAAGTTCTCGGAATGACGTGAAAATCAACGGAGATTATTTTTGGAATAAATAAAAAATACTGGCAAAAGAATCAAGGCCAGGGGGCCACACCCTGTCCACGAGGGTGGGGGGCGCGCCCCCTGCCTCGTGGGCCCCCTGGAGCTCCACCGACCTCAACTCCAACTCTATATATTCACGTTCGGGGAGAAAAAATCAGAGAGAAGGATTCATCACGTTTTACGATACGGAGCCGCCGCCAAGCCCTAATCTGTCGCGGGAGGGCTGATCTGGAGTCCGTTCGGGGCTCCGGAGAGGGGAATCCGTCGCCATCGTCATCATCAACCATCCTCCATCACCAATTTCATGATGCTCACCGCCGTGCATGAGTAATTCCATCGTAGGCTTGCTGGACGGTGATGGGTTGGATGAGACTTATCATGTAATCGAGTTAGTTTTGTTGGGGTTTGATCCCTGGTATCCACTATGTTCTGAGATTGATGTTGCTATGACTTTGCTATGCTTAATTCTTGTCACTAGGGCCCGAGTGCCATGATTTCAGATCTGAACCTATTATGTTTTCATGAATATATGTGAGTTCTTGATCCTATCTTGCAAGTCTATAGTCACCTACTATGTGTTATGATCCGGCAACCCCGAAGTGACAATAATCGGGACCACTCCCGGTGATGACCGTAGTTTGAGGAGTTCATGTATGTGTTAATGCTTTGGTCCGGTACTCTATTAAAAGGAGGCCTTAATATCCCTTAGTTTCCAATAGGACCAGTTGCCACGGGAGGGTAGGACAAAAGATGTCATGCAAGTTCTTTTCCATAAGCACGTATGACTATATTCAGAATACATGCCTACATTACATTGATGAATTGGAGCTAGTTCTGTGTCACCCGATGTTGTAACTGTTGCATGAATAATCACATCCGGCATAATTCTCCATCGCCGATCCAATGCCTACGAGCTTTTCACATATTGTTCTTCGCTTATTTACTTTTCCGTTGCCACTGTCACAATCACTACAAAACTGCTACTGTTACTTTTGCCACCGTTACTGTTACTTCCATACTACTTTGCTACTAAATACTTTGCTACAGATATTAAGTTATCCAGGTGTGGTTGAATTGACAACTCAACTGCTAATACTTGAGAATATTCTTTGGCTCCCCTTGTGTCGAATCAATAAATTTGGGTTGAATACTCTACCCTCGAAAACTGTTGCGATCCCCTATACTTGTGGGTTATCACACATCACATAGCATACCCTGCAAAAACAAGTTAGACGTCCTCTAATTGTTGTTGCATGTTTTACGTGGCTGCTATGGGTTTCTAGCAAGAACGTTTCTTACCTACGCAAAAGCCACAACGGTGATATGCCAATTGCTATTTACCCTTCATAAGGACCCTCTTCATCGAATCCGATCCGACTAAAGTGGGAGAGACAGACACCCGCTAGCCACCTTATGCAGCAAGTGCATGTCAGTCGGTGGAGCCTGTCTCACGTAAGCGTACGTGTAAGGTCGGTCCGGACCGCTTCATCCCACAATGCCGCCGAATCAATATAGGACTAGTAACGGCAAGCAAATTGACCAAATCATCGCCCACAACTACTTGTGTTTTACTCGTGCATAGAATCTAAGCATAGACCTAGCTCATGATGCCACTGTTGGGGAATTTAGTAATAATTCAAAAAATTCCTACGTGTCACCAAGATCAATCTAGGAGATGCTAGCAATGAGAGAGAGGGAGTGCATCTTCATGCCCTTGAAGATCGCTAAGCGGAAGCATTGCAAGGAAAGTGGTTGATGGAGTCATACTCGCGGCGATTCAAATCGCGGAAGATCCGATCTAGCACCGAACGGACGGCGCCTTCGCTTTCAACACACGTACAGCCCGGGGAAGTCTCCTCCTTGATCCAGCAAGGGGGGAGGAAAAGTTGAGGGGGAGCTCCGGCAGCACGACGGCGTGGTGGCGATGGAGCTCGTGGTTCTCCGGCAGAGCTTCACTAAGCACTATGGAGGAGGAAGAGGTGTAGGAAGGGGAGGAAGGGCAGCACCAGGGTGTGTCAGGGTGCGGCTACCCTCTCTCTCCCTCACTATATATAGGGGGAAGGCGGGAGGAGGAGGCACCCTAGGGTTTCCCATAGGGGGGGTGGCGGCGGCTAAGGCGGATTGGATCTCCCTAGGGAGACTTGCCCCCAAGCCAAGTAGGTGGAGGCTTGCCTCCCAAGCCAGGTGGAGGCGCCCCACCTCCCCAAGAAACGTGGGAAAGCGTGTAGGGGTGCACAACCCCTTAGTGGGCTGGTTTGCCCCCTCCCCTTGGCCCATGAGGCCCTGCAACACTTGTCGGGGCCCCCGAAACACCTTTCGGTCATGCTGGCCATAGCCCGGTACCCCCAGAACACTTCCGGACTCCAATACCCTTCATCCAATATGTCGATCTTCACCTCCAGACCATTCCGGATTTCCCCGTCACGTCCGGATCTCATCCGGGACTCCGAACAACCTTCGGTAACCACATACTATTCCCATTACAACTCTAGCGTCACCGAACCTTAAGCGTGTCGAACCTACAGGTTCGGGAACCATGCAGACATGACCGAGACATCTCTCCGGCGAATAAACAATAGCGGGATCTTGATACCCATATTGCCTCCCACATGTTCCACGATGATCTCATCGGATGAACCATGATGTCGGGGATTCAATCAATCCCGTATACAATTCCCTTTGTCCATCGGTATGTTACTTGCCCGAGACTCGATCGTCGGTATCCCTATACCTTGTTCAATCTCGTCATTGACAAGTCTCTTTACTCGTTCCGTAACACATGATCCCGTGGCTAACTCCTTAGTCACATTGAGCTCATTATGATGATGCATTACCGAGTGGGCCTAGAGATACCTCTCCGTCATACGGAGTGACAAATCCCAGTCTTGATTCGTGCCAACCCAACAGACACTTTCGGAGATACCTGTAGTGCACCTTTATAGTCACCCAGTTACGTTGTGATGTTTGATACACCCAAAGCATTCCTACGGTATCCGGGAGTTGCACAATCTCATGGTCTAAGGAAATAATACTTGACATTAGAAAAGCTCTAGCAAACGAACTACACGATCTTGTGCTATGCTTAGGATTGGGTCTTGTCCATCACATCATTCTCCTAATGATGTGATCCCGTTATCAATGACATCCAATGTCCATGGTCAGGAAACGGGAACCATCCGTTGATCAACGAGCTAGTCAACTAGAGGCTCACTAGGGACATGTTGTGGTCTATGTATTCACACATGTATTACGGTTTCTATTAATACAATTATAGCATGAACAATAGACAATTATCATGAACAAGGAAATATAATAATAACCATTTTATTATTGCCTCTAGGGCGTATTTCCAACACTATCTCCCCGCCCTCCCTCCCACCAAAAGCCACATTTCCATTGTTCCTCCTTGCTTTCCAAGTTCATACCTTCACCGTTGCTTACTGGCAGCTCAGCCTCCTCGCCGGTGACCCTTCTTCTTGCAGCGCCGCCTCCTTGCCGGCTATCCTTCTTCTTGCAGCGCTGCCTCCTCGCCGACGACCCTTCTTCTTGCAGCGCCGCCTCCTCGTCGGCGACCCTTCTTCTTGCTGCACAACCTCCTCGCCACCGACCCTTCTTCTTGCTGCGCGACCTCGTCGATATGGTAAGGTAATCCACACCCCACCCACACCATCCTCCTCCTTCCCCGTCCCACATGCCCCGACCGACGGCGCGACACCTTCCACCGAAATCACTGTCCCCCTCCTCCAATTAAGCGCCGCCCTAAGCCATTTTGCACGCAATATAACGTGGAGCTCAGTAGCATCTGGCAACGGAGAAGCAAATCACGGCCGCACACGTGCACGAGGTCGCTATGGCTGCCATGCGTGCCGACCGCCAGATCTTGGAGGATCACCTCGTCTTCGAGGCCACCGTCGACACCGCCACACAGTTGTCTACTTTAAAATATAGTTTGTGCTATTTTCTCGAGGCCACCACCAGTGCCTTCTAGTGATTTGTCCTTTGTAATGTTAATATGCAATCTGATGTTCAGTTAACAGTTTGTTCCTCTGAAATGTAATGTTCAGTTAACAGTTTGGTCCAACAATTGCTACATTTCATAGTACTGTCCTCAAGCATTCTTTGTTTTGTTAACTGTCTTATCTTCTAGTACATGTTTCTATTCTGCAATGTCGTGCTCAGTTAACTGTTTTGGTTCATTTGTTCTGCTGTCCATTTAACTGTTTGGTTCAATTCTGCAATTTGATTTTCATTTGCTGTCGGTACAATTTTGTATTATTATGCATGTGAAATAAATTAAATTTGGATGTACTCAATACATATTCTACTGATAGTATGGCAACTCTCAGTTAACCTGATCAAGATCTTCCTTATGTGTGTTGCAGGGAAACAATGGGAGACACTGAGGTTTACCATCGAAGTTTGCTCATGCATGGTCCTTTTGCTAATAGCACATTATTGTGTAGTTGCAGGAATCATTCTAATATTTAGGTTTCTTACAATTTGGTCTTGCACATGTAGGTCCTGCTGTCAGAGGCTTAGACGCATTGTTCGACCCATTTTGCATATGGGGAAATGAGATATCCATGAATATCGGTCAAGTCAAGAAACTCAGAAAGATTGTTAGAATGAAGAAACTTGCGACGAATAACAGCAAGATCTTTGTTTGCGCAATGAAGAAGACACCAGTCAACTATAGGATGGTACTAACTCTTTTACCTTGTTTTCACCCCTTGCGCCATTTCAAAATTTATAACAACGATTTAGTCATATCTTTGTTTTCAGTACTTTTCAAAGTAGTTCACCGATGATTACCTCTCAAACCACCTGCATGGTCAAGAGGCGAGGAAGGTATTCATTCAACACCCACGGTACAATATTATTGAAGTCTTCCTGAAGAGGACGAAGGTTCGGCGGGCAATTATCCATAGCCACTGGCCTAAAGTTGCAAGGACATTCAACATCACTGAAGGCTCAATATTTGCCTTCCGCTTCTGCAGTTTCCCAGAGGAGATTCATCTGTCTATTTACCGTGTATGATGCTACTTTCCAAAGGTTTTCGATGTTGCATGTGAAACTTGGTGTTGTTGTGTAATGGCGTAACTGAGTGCCGAAGCTATCTGATGTAATTCGATTATGAAATCCGGGTTGCCGTTATACGGATATGAAATATTTGGTGTGGTTTATAAGAAATATCAATTTGATAGTACATGGATTATCAATAATAGGCTAATTACCATGCTTATTGGGGTTTTCTATTCCAGACGGTTACTCAGACATCACCGTGGGCGATGAACTCAAACAACCCACACGGTTTCTAGAAAGTAGGCTTGTTCGATGAACTAACAATCACACACGGCTTCCGGCAGAGAACTGTTTGCGTTAGGCCACCTTGCACAAACATTCCACACACAAAACTGTGTGTGATATACATACGAACGGAAATGTTTTTCTGGGATTCGCCCTGTGGGATGTACATACGAACGGAAACGATTGGGTTTCGATGCCTCGCCAGATCGCACGTGAGCTCATTCTGCCCTAGCCTGTGTGCCAGGAAGGCCTATCCCCGACGATTTCTAGGTCATGTGGGAAGGACCCCCCTATCGCCCACACTCACTTGGTGATGGTTCAAAACGCCGTCGCGGAAAGGGGTTAAAAACCATTTGTATAGCAGGTCTCTACACCAGTGTAGATTGATTTATCTTCAGTGGGAGAGGTGCTTTGTAATGGATTCAATCATGCGGTGCTCTATATCCCAGCGACAGAAGGGGACAAGACACGTATGTGTATTGTTGCCATTAAGTGTAAAACAATGGGCTTTATTCATATTGATTG
This sequence comes from Triticum aestivum, assembly GCF_018294505.1. Lineage (NCBI taxonomy): Eukaryota > Viridiplantae > Streptophyta > Magnoliopsida > Poales > Poaceae > Triticum > Triticum aestivum. The sequence continues at coordinate 474,651,961 of NC_057811.1, forward strand.
GGTTTACTTTGTCTACATCATGTCATCTTGCTTAAGGCGTTACTCCGTTTGTCATAAACTTAATACCATAAATGCATGATGGATAGCGGTCGATTGATGGAGTAATGTTAGTAGATGCAGGCATGAGTCGGTTTTCTTGTCTCGGACGTGATGCCTATATACACGATCATTGCCGTGAATACGTCATAAGTATGCGCTTTTCTATCAATTGTCCAACAATAATTTGTTCACCCACCGTATGCTATGTGTTCGGGAGAGAAGCCTCTAGTGAAAATTATGGCCCCCGGGTCTACTTTAATCATATTATAAAAACCAAAAATACTTTGCTGCAATTTATTTACTTTCATTTTACTTTGCAATTTATCCATCTATACCTATACAAGATTTGATCCTTGCAAGTAACGAGTTCAAGGGGATTGACAACCCTCTTGCCCGCGTTGGGTGCAAGTATTTACTTTTGTGTGTTCAGGTGCTGAAGACGGGAATTTGTGTGGTTCTCAATTGGTTCGATAACCTTGGTTCTCACCGAGGGAAATACTTATCTCTACTGTACTGCATCTCCCCTCCTCTTCGAGGAAAATCCCAACACAACTCACAAGTAGCAGATGGTAACAAGGACACGAGGTTTACCCAGGTTTGGGCTCTTTGAGGAGATAACACCCTACGTCCTGATTGCATTTATTGCTTTGAATTGGAGTACAAAGTACATACGATCTACCCTGAGATTGTTTTGTTGTTCTCTATGAGCCCTACCCCTCGGTTTATATAGATAAGGGGGGCTAGGGTTACAACATCCTAATCGGCTACGGAGGAGGAAATCGAGTCTTCGACGAATCCAACATCTTGGAGTACATGACAAGTCCTCGGGAGCCTTCTGTTTATACGTCATAGGCCCCAATGTGGCCCACTCCGGAACATATATGAGGGTCCTAGGTCCGTCCCACCAGGTGGGAGACGATGTGGTGAAGGACCCCTAGTTGGAACACCATCAATAGCCCCTGAACCGGTCATCATGTCTGGACGCTCCTCGTTCATCCGAGTTGCTCTTTGTCTTCGGTCGTCGATCTTGAAAACTGGTTCAATGAATCTGTCTTCTGTACCCAAGTATTGATTGTCGGATTACATCTAAGGTGTTTAAAGTCACCTTGGCTGACGGGTCACCAAGCGTTTTCACGTCGAGCCATAGGTTGGATATGCTCCCACGCACATGTTCCTTGGCACGAAGTATTCCCGCGCTTAGATCATGATGACGATCCGGCCTGGTTCTGACGACATAGGCCGAACTTATTCATGGGCCCACCTGGGCACGTGGCCCCTCTGTCCTGGTGTTCAATATGGCGTGTGGTCGTGGGTTAAGGTCCCACCATCTTCACGTCACATCAAAAAAGAGATCACACGTATAATGCACACGATAATTAACAACCGCCCCTTGATCTCTATGCGTAATTAACACACGACACACGGGGAAGTGGCTGATTTATTGCCACACAGTGTATCTTACCGCCGTTTTGCATTTTACATCTCCTATAAAAGATGAAGGTAGACGAGGGGGAGGGCTTTACGCTCATTCCCTTCCTGCCTCTATCTTCTTCCCCGAGCACAAGCTCCCAAGTCTTTCCACGCACCTGATTCCAAAAGGACCGTGCTTTTCCACTCACAACCTCACACAACACCATGTTCGGGGAGAGGAAGCAGAGCTAGGTACTGAGAACGCTGTCAAGAAGTCGGCGGCGGACACTTCTCAGACAAGGGGAAAGTGGAGTCTCTCCATGGGGGATCAACCGCGGCTGGACCGGTTATCCACGGCCAGATACTTGCCGCCGTCAAGGCAGGCCTCTGCTCGTTCTGCACTCGTTGTCTCCCAACCAGGAGATGCTCATTGGTGAACTGCAAGGTCGGGGGGGGGGGGGGGGGGGGGGGGGGGGGGGGGTTAGGCGAGATGCAGCCGGGGATGGGACCACCTCTGACTGTTGGGGTAGAGAGAGAGAGAGAGAGGAGGCAGAGAGGAAGGCATTGGTTTGACCATATAACTCGTCCTACACTGCAAGTGATAAGAGAGAAAATAGCTACCACATGGACGGTTTTGCACTCAAATCTGGTTTTGAACAAAACTTACCCGATTTTGAGACTTGAGGGACCAAATGTCTCCCAAAAAATCTTGCGGGACTAAGTGTATAATTTCGGCAAACTTAAGGGACCAAAACATACTTTGATCTTTTAATCACTAACTTCAAGCTTAACTGCTTTTTACCAGTTTTGGCAACTTTTTTAAACAGCAGCGACAAGTTTGCAAGTTGATGTTGTATGTTGCTGCTTTCAAGAAGGCGTGAAGGCTTGTGTGAATACATCGAAATCACAAGATACTTGCTCATACAACACTATCACGTGTTTCTATATCCATGCTTTTTAGATGGGTGTTTTAAGACTATTTGGAAGCATTATTTTTAAAGACACTATCATGTTATTATGCCATTTTGCTGGCACATATCCAGATTTCTGTTTTGCTACATTTTTATGACACATGACAATTCTTCATGGTGACTTAGGGTTAGGTCATGGGATGTCTTTATTACTCCCCTGTCCCGTAATATAAGACGTTATTACATCCAATATGCGAGTATATTGTATGTAATAACATCTTATATTATGTGACGAAGGGTATACTTTGCAGTGGATTTTTTTATTTCACCAAAAAATTATTTAGAAATTAACAAAAAACAGGGACCTTTTTTTTACAGTTAGGGTTTAGTACCTTGTTTTTTTCTTCAGACAGCCAGCATAGGCGCATAGCACAGCAGCAAAAGCCAATGGGCCAGATCGAGCGACCAGCCGGCGAGCGGGGCGAGCGCCAATGGGCCGCGGCCGCGCGAGTCGTTTATAGCCGCATAAAGCCCAGGCCCAAAGCAACGCACGGGAGGAGGGATAAGCCCGAAATCACTCATTAAGGAGTACTCGTTACAAAGAACACTCCACTTTCTCAGGTCGGGACAAGTGGCGCACATGCAGCGCGCCACTTGTCGCAACCTATGAGTTTTCCCTTTTTTCGTAGATCCGTTTATTCAAAATATTTTATCTCTTAAACCGTGTGTCCAAATCTCGAACCGTTTTCACCATTGGATTCCTCGCGTCGAGATCTTCAAAACTAGATCCCATGTTGATAGGTTTTGACGAACTTTTTTTTCACGAAAAAACCGGACAAAAAAATCGGGCGAAAAAACCGAACCGGGAGCACGTTTTTTTCCCTTTCCGAAAGAGGCACGCCCGTGCCTCTCGCGAAATCACAACCGTGCCTCTCGTGGAAGCAAAACCGTGACTCTCGTGAAAGGAAAAAAACAGAAAATGCGTTTTTTCCGTTTCCGAGAGGCACGGCCGTGACTCTCGCGAAAGAAAAAAAACAGAAAACGCGTATATTTTTCCCTTTTTGAGAGGCACGGCCGTGACTTTCGCGTAAGCACAACCGTGCCTCTGCGGAAGCAAAACTGTGACTCTCACGAAAGAAAGAAAAAACAGAAAACACGTTTTGTTTTTCCCTTTCCGAGAGGCACGACCGTGACTCTCGCGAAAGCACAACCGTGCCTCTCGCGGAAGCAAAACCGTGACTCTCGCGAAAGAAAAAAAAACAGAAAACGCATTTTTTTCGTTTCCGGCTACGCAAAGAGAAAAGAAAACAAAAACCGGGCACGGCCTGGCCTACTCTCGCGGCATGAGGTGTCGTCCCCCCGCCTGAACCCAGGTTGCTAGTTCATCCGTAATCCACTCGAACACCATCCCTATCGGCCGCTCGACTTCCTTGAAGATGCGGCCGTTCCTCTCTAGCCAAATCGACCAGACGATGAGGAGTGCGATCGATCGAGCTCGCCTAGGGCTAGAGGAGCCGGAGCTGAGGTCTTCAAGCCAATCCTCCGTTGCCCGGAAAGGCCTCCAGGAACTTGGAAGAAAAGAGGCGATGCCGAAACGGCCAGCCGCCATCTCCCACAGTTGCATCGACCACGGACACTCCCTGAACAGGTGATCCGCCGTTTCCAGGCTATGCCAGCAAAGTGGACGGAAGTAGGAGTTTGGCCACGCCCTGGCCATGAGTCGGTCTGCCGTGAGCAGCTGTTTGATGGACAGGAGCCATGAGAAGAGCTTGATCTTTGACGGCGCCTAGGCGCGCCACACGGATTTCATGATAGGCGACGAGGTCGACCCCATAAACTGCAGCCGATATGCCGACGACGCCGAGTAGATGCCTGAGGCCTCGAGCTTCCAGGTGAACACATCATCACCGGTTTCAGAGATGTCCATCTCGCTGATCCGTCCCCAGAGCGAAACGAAAGAAGGAAGCAGCTCGGTCGTGATTCTACCGGACAGGTCAGCCACCCATCGGTTCCCCATCAGCGCCTGGCGCACTGAGCGGTTTTTTCGCCTGGAGAGGCGAAAGGTCTCCGGCGCGACGACGCATGGTGCCTGGCCCTGTAGCCAACTGTCCATCCAGAAGGAGGCCGTCCTGTCGTCCCCCAGGCTTACCGACGTGGAGGCCGCAAACAGCAGCCGCTCGCTGTGGCTGCATGGCACCGGCAGCCCAACCCATGGCTTGGAGCGAGCCGTCTTCTCCCACCAGAGCCACCTTAGCCGCAGCGCCGCCCCGAAGCGAACTAGGTCGATGATGCCGAGCCCGCCAAGATCTCTAGGTCGGCAGATTCTGCTCCAGGCGACCTTATAATGGCCGCCGTGACAACTCTCTTGGCCACGCCAGAGCCAGGCCCGTCTGATTTTATCAATCTGGCGACGTATCCAGGCCGGCATATGGTGCCTCGGATAAGCCTCGTGTCCCAAATTGCCGCACTAAAAAAAAAAACCCAACCCCCCTTGAGGCGGAACCCTAGCAGCAGCACCACGCCGCCAGCGGCAGCCATGGCGACTGATGCCGACCTCGACATGGCCGACCTCGCCTCTCTCGACGCCCCCGCCTCTTCCGCCGCCCGCTTCCACCCCAAGGTAAGGGGCAAGGCCAAGGCGAAGCCGAAGCTGAAGACGAAGCCCAAGCCCAAGTCCGGAGCGGAGGGTGGCGTGGATGCGATGGAGACGGACAGGGTGAGTGCCGGCGAGGGCGCGGATGAGACGGATCTTGAGCGAGAGGACTTCGTGGTGCGGGAGATGGACGTGTATTTCACGCCCAAGCCCTTCGACAAGGACACCAAGCTGTACATCGCGCAGTACCCACTGAGGCCATGCTGGCGTCCCTACGAGCTCGGTGAAGCGTGCAAGGAGGTTCGCGTGAGGCCAGAGAGCTCAGAGGTTGAAGTGGATCTGGAGATCGATACAGAGAGTGGCAACTACGACCCAGAGGTTTCTGCATCTCCGAGGCTGACAGAGCAGACCTTATCATCATCGGAGGCAGCGGCTGATGTGGCGGGTTATGCCGTCGGGGTTCTTCGAGGCGGCTTGCTTCATCTGAATCGTCTTGATGCGGTTCTGCAGCTGCGACCATCAATGTCGCATCTGATTTCTGGTCCATCACATACCACCAGGCAGCCTTTACAAGAGGTGGAAACAAATGGCCTGAAGGTTCCATCAGTTAAGGGAGATGAGCGCTCAGAGGGTTCCAACAAGGACTCAATTAAAGAACCTGAGCCATGGATTTCGCTCACTTACGAACCAGCAAAACCTGGAATTTGAAACAGAAGTTAGGGTGCTTGATGTACAAGGTTATGATCTTATTTTAGGCATTGACTGGTTGTCAAGTTTTGGTCAAGCCGGGAGTGATGTTGCAAGCAGGTACTATGCTGAGATGATGGCAAATGAGGGCAGGCCCATCATGGATTTCACAATGAGCACACAAGATTATGCAATGTCATTGTGTCCTGGAGGGCCGACAGGCAGCAAGCGTACTAACAGATGCGAGGTGTTACGGGAGATGCTTTCACTGCCACTGGAAGTGCGCCTGAAGAAATGGTTTACTGAGGTGTCACAAGTGAACCGATTTGATGCTCTGATGCATCTTGCTCCAGACTGTTCGGAGGAAGACCTTCTGAAAATTCTTCTAGTGTATGCAGATTTGGTGCGTGGTTTATGGGTCTGCAAAAGCTCTTTGCTGTATGATGATGGACATGCTTCCAAAAGGGATAGAATTCTGCTCGGATTTACAAAAGGGGAGTCCATACCTGTGAAATATGTAGACAGACTGATCAGAGATGAGCGAACGAGGAACATGATATTGAATCCACTGGGTAAAAGAAGGGAGAAGCTTAATGATTACAAGTTTATAGTACCAGCAGATTCATCCTTCATAAGACGTTATTCCCATATAGTTAAGGAGCAGGAAAATGCTTGGTCAGTCCGCCTAAGAGCCTGAAGAAATGGCTTACGAATGCAAGCTATGTTACACTATCCGAAGAGCGGCTACCGTTTTTATCTTGTTATATTAGAGTCTTAGTGCAGTGGTACTAGATTGCAACCTGAGGTCATCCTGTTGCTACTTGTTGTAGTCATTTTCCAACAGTAAGAAGTAGGTTTTCTTCAGAAATGAGTAGCGTGTGCTCTTTTGGTCGGTGGACGGTATTCTTGCAGATATATTACAATTTGTGTTGGATACAACTTGAAACCTCATTTCCTTGAATAATTTATATTTGCCCTTCTATTTGTGCTATACTACTTTAGGAAACAATTGATTTTCTCTGATTAGACTCTGATTTATGGTCTTTGTGTGTGGTTAGGCTGGGCAGATTACACACACATATACTAAGTAAAAATGGAAGGTCAAAAGAAAGTAAATTAAGGCATTGCTATTTATTGATGCCCTTTATTACTACTCTGCTTTGAACCCAGAGTTTGAATCCAGACATTGCAGTAAACTACCGGCTGATTAATCATAGGAAGACCGGACTTAATATTTGACAACACTATTGTGATGGTATAGTGTTAGTTATTCATGTAAGGAAGATCTATTATGGTGTATAATTACCCTTGTTTTAGAGAGCACTCTCTGCTAACTCAAGAGTTTGAATCCAGACATTGCAGTAGAACTATTGGCTGATTACACAAAAGAAGACAGGACTTCATATTTGACAGCACTGTTGTGATGGTATATTTTAGTTACTCTTACTCATGTAAGGAAGATCTTTTATGGTGTATAATTACCCTTGTTTTAGAGAGCACTCTGCTTTTTATTATTTTACTTTATGAAAAGAAAAATCTACAAGTACCTTGCGTGAGTGTAATAATTTGAACGGTCCATCTACTGAAGCAATCTGTTTCGAGTACTTTCACCACTGCCTGTAGCATGACATCACGATCGCTTGCACAGCACAGGTAATCTTACTCCTTCCTCCCCCACCATCTCTTGCCGCCCTCTCATGTGCAAAAGTTTGCACCATGAATGAAAGCATATCAGATTCTCATTTCATTGGTGCATGCACATGAGTAATGAATGAAATTGGAAGAATTTCTACTCCTATGTAATTTGTTTGATTTGTGTATGCCTGAGCATCATCAATCATAATATAGCTCATTATCTGTACTTCTATTTTTGGGCAATGATAACTATATGTTCGTAATGAAACAATGCACTGGAATTAACAATTTCCTGGTTTAGTAGTCATTAAATTATTCTTCGGTTTCTGTTTGCCGGATCTTCTGTTGCTATGCTCAGTTCTCTGGAAGTACCTCCTGTGAAGTGTGTCGAAGTGGTTGTGACTGTGTACTTACTAGGCTATATGTTGAGTAACCTGGCAGACAAGAACATTCGAGTGTACTACATTGTCTCTCTCTGCATGTTGCCTGCCAAGTTTTTGTGGGATGAAGCATATACGCCATTTGAGATGCGACTCTCCTGTCTTTAGAAGCATGTTGTATGCCCTAATTTTCTGTATGCTCTCTGTTCTTCAGAGATTATACTTAAAACAGTCTTGATTAAATCAATAAAAATAAGTTAACCTTGGAAATCTCCCGATCGGTAGAGAAGCACTTCAAGCCATGTAGGATATTTGGTATCTACTTCAATTGCACTTGTGATCAACTTTATCAATATCAGAAATAATTTTGGGTCATCAAAAGGAGATTTGCCGGATGCAAAATAAATTGTTCTTCAGAGATGTACTTGATTGAATTGAGCAAGATAAGGTCCAAAGTTGCATCGTTCTTCACATGCAAACTAAATTGTTCTTCAGAGATAGACTTGATTGAATTGTCGGATCTGCTTGAAAGAATCTAGTTTTAGCTATCATTTCATACATGGTCTGGTAATTGTCTGCTATTTGTAGATTATTAATTTTGTCACTGTGTAATTGCTCAACAATCTTGCAAACTGTGACTTTGTCCCACCTAATGGAGTTTCTGTGTGTTTATGCAGCCTAGAAGTTATTGGAAGTTATCCTGGTGCTGCTAAATGCAGTTGTGTTCGGCTCGCTTCTGCATCGAAGGTTTCTGTTGGAATTAAGGTTATGTTGTCATTTGTTAGCTCGAAGTATTTAATTCTGGTTCTTGTGTTATCTTTGGCCATTCCAAAACATTTATCTGGCCATAGGCCATTTGTTGTCTTCAGGACTTGGGCGCCTGATCCATTTTGAGAAGGGCGAGTGGTTCAGCGGTGGAACCTGTAACAGGGTATTGCCTTACAAGAAGGGAGGGTACATAGGGAATAGATGAAACATGTCATGATGGGGATTGAGCTTGAGGAATAACAAGGCCATAACAGCGGTCAGTAGTTCTAGTTCAAGGGATGTGGTGAAACTGAAGCTCTTGGACACTTGGAGCATTCCGTTCATGAGGTCTGACGGCCATGCTGGTCCTTGCAGGATGTTCCATCCATTTGCACAGGGCAGCAGCAAGGATGGGTCATCGGTTCAGAATGATTGCCTGCATTGGCGCGTGCTAGGGCCCATCGACGCGACGCCTGGAACGATCTGGTCATGAGTTGGTTCTGAACTGATGAAACCTCTAGATGTGTAGTATGTCGCGCTACTTGCTGATCAAGAGTTGTGGGCCAAGTTGGCAATCTCGATTCAGGATTTAGTTCCTTGCATGCTGCTGTGTTCTGATTCTAGTTTAGCAAGAAGTGGTAAAGGATATGCAGGTGTGTGCATTAATATAGTTTGGAGGTATGTATGAACTGGCCGCTCGTTGTTTGATATGGCTGGTTGGCACACCTCGTCTTTCTGAAAAAAAGAAAAATGTCGTGCAATAGCATTGATTTGTGGAGTTCAAGTCGTGCAGTTAGCGAGTTAAAACTTCATGTGGATACTGGTTGGCTCAAGATCAAGACACACTAGACCACGCGAGTGTTTGTTGTATCCAGCACCACTACGGTCTCCCACCTTGTGTATATACGCCTAACTGTTTGATTACACGTAGTGTGGCCAAATCGTCTGACTACACTGTGTATGAGTCGCTTCAAATGGTTTGGAGCGACCTCAGACCAGTCGTCTCGTAGTCGCGCCAAACAGTTTAATTACGCTTGTACATTTGATGTAGCCAAACGTTTGGCCACACGTACTGCCCGTGAGTGTAGTCAAACGGTTTGGCATATATTTATACTATCGGGTTTGGTTTCGCACAAGGGAGAGTGTTGTACGAAGTTATTTCTCTGCGTCAGCTCGTATCATCACAAGCAGTGCACTGAGCCATAGATCGAAGACGAGGCACGGAGTTTTTGGGCCGGCCGGTCATGGAAGCCACAGGCAGGCAGGGGCTAGGCCGATCGGCTGATAGAAGTAGCTGTCTGTCTATCCTGCTGCAGGCAGCGGGACCACTGAAAAAGATGGATTGTTTTGCGAAAGAATCTTTGGACCCATAAAAAGCGGGATTTGCGCTTGTGGCAATTCTCGAGCGAGCGGAGCTGAAAACGAAGACGAAAGATTTTGCCAAAAATGCGCAGGGGCGGACGCAGCGCGCCAACTTGCTCCTGCTCGTCCGCTCCGCTGTAGACCGTTGGACGTCCGGGACGATCCTGTTGCTCTCAAGTCTCAGGAGAGCATTATTGATTCTTGACCGTAGCCGTAGCCCGTACGTAGGTAGCTCACCTACCGGCCGGCTACCGTTGTTCCGTGTGACGCCGGCCGAGACCGCCCACGAATTACCTGTGCTTACTTTGGTCCCTAGCTTGTGAATTAGCTAGCTGCTCCTGCTCGGCCGCCGCCGCCGCCGCAGGAGCAAGATGGAACCATGCATGTGACGCACTGACGGAGACCGATCTGGTTCAGCACCCCGTGATGTTAATTGCTGGCACTAATTGTGGTGGTATGATCTTCTTCAAAAAAGCTTGCTAGATCTTGAGTGCTTGGTTTGGGTTATACGATCACTTGAGGGTTTATGAATCAACCACAACGTCGCACCTGATGCATGCAGATGCGGTACTCGTATGATGTGCTGCATGGGCATATGAAATCTGGCCTGGCCTAGGTAGGGCCCTGGCTAGCTTGTTCTGATCGATCACCATGAGCTAGCGCCATCCATGGCCGTCCCTTTCCCCCTCTTAATTAGGAGAGCGAGGCGCCGCGCGTAATCTGGGATGGATTCATGGACTAGCCGACTAGGAGACACGAACTAATTACTAAGCAGCATCCATCAAACCCCACCTTTTGTTTTGTTTTGTCCCCGAGCTAGACTTGAAGGATCCATCCCCTGCCGGCCGGCTTCGGCTTGGCCGGTGTCATTTTCCTTTCGCTCCCTTTAAACCATCATCATTTCCGCTGCTTCCTGCTAAATCGAATCAAGCCAGCATTTTGCTGCATCTTTCAAAAAGAAAAAAACCATCATCATTTCCGGCCGCGCCGGGCTTGGCTTCAATGAACTTCTACTCCAGTATGATGATGAATGGTGATCGATCGGTCTCCTCCTCCTACTATTCCGGCGACCAAGGAGGAGGAGGAGGAGGGGTGGTTCCATGAAAGCAAAATTAAGTACTACTAGCATTCAATGTAGCATACGTAAAAGGCGGGGAATAACCCGTCCCGAACGAAGCCCGGCCGGCCTGCCACATGCACGGTCCGGAGGCACACTCCTCCGTACATTCCTTGTGTCGCCACGACGAGGCCGGGGAAGGCGGGGGCTCCATGGAGACTACACGAGGAGGGCAAGGGGACGACGGGTCTAGCTAGCCAGAAAGCAAACAGGAGATGAGGTGCCGCCTTGCGTCGCCTTCTCTTTCGCCATCGGCCGAAGAGCCGGAGGAGGCGCGCGCAGGCGGGTGCGATCCGCGGGGCGGTTTCTTGCCTGGCGTTGCAGCTTCCTTGCAGACAAGCGTTCCCCCACCCACCTCGAGTCCTCGACCGACGGCGACGAGAGAAATTTTTTGTGCAAACGCTGGAAGCTAGTAGTACTACTACTAGCTAGCGATGGAGCAGTGCAATTACTGTGGCCTTGAGGCAGAAACGTCGCGGTCTTCTCAGGCAGAAACGTCATGGTCTGCCTGTATTATCGAGGCGCGTGATGGCATCACCTCTTAAATCCCACGTTTAGTGACAGGGCCAGCTCGGTTGATCTAGACTTGAACGGTTCTGCGGGAGCGCGGCGTGGCATTTAATCCCCTGTCGGCCGGCTGGCTGGTTGTCATTTTCCCTTCGCTCCTTTAAACCATCAACGTTTCTGGCCGGGCCGGAGCTTCGATGAACACTAGTACTAGTCTGATGATGAATGATGATCGATCGGCCTCCTTCTATTCCGGCGACCAAGGAGGAAGAGGGGTGGTTCCTTGAAAGCAAGGTTTGCATTCAATGTAGCATACGGCAAAGGCGAGGCTCGCCGGGGGAATAAACTCACATGACTCACACTCTTCCTCCGTACGTGCCATGCATGTACACGGGTGCATCCCTCCTGTTATCGATTTTACGGGATATTGCCCTTTTGTCCATTTCTTTGTAACACAAATTTTCTTTCTAATCGGAAACCAGGGGCCTTTTTAATTCAAAGTATTTCTGAAAATAGTGTAGAGTATTCCCAAAATAAAATTCTAAAGAATAAATTTAGAGGATTAATCTTTACATTTTCTTTCATTGTGGCGCTCTTTTTTTATATTATATAATAGTAGGATTGCAATTTATCTGTTCTTTTCTTCTTGAAATTATTTGCACTAGATTTATAAGTTCTTTTTCTTTTGCAAAAAGGCCAAAGACCATATATTATGCATCAGATCTTACAAAAGAAAATCGCAAAAAAAGATCTTACAAAAAATAAAAAATACATTCAAATCATTGGAGATGCTGAAGTCTTCCTCTTCATGCATTCATCGACGGTGGGCCGTGAGAAAAGCACATTTCCGCCTCTGGACCTTCTTCTCATAGAACTTTTTTATTGAACCCCAGGAGCGCTTAAAAGTTTTCCAGCGGCCGTGATCTGGATAGCAAATCATTTTTCCTGAGAACAAAATGCCACAGAGGCTTGTAGAACGCCTTGGGTGCCGTGATATGAAGCCGGGAAACACAAATCTCACAAATTGTCGCCCTGGAGAACAAAATGAAAGAGAGGGCATGTAGCACACCTTAGGTACTGCCATCTGAAGTCAGGAAACACAAATCTCACATGCTCCCCGACGAGGCAAAGGTTGGCCAACCTCTTGTAAAGAATTTTATACAAAAAGTTGTGTGCACTAAGCGTCTAGATAATACTGCAATATTGGAGATCTGCATTTTTTTTCCCACTCATCCGTTTTACAAACCATGTGGATCGAAGAGACCCTATAATATAGAGCAATTAAAAAGGGTGATTATATGGACATGCAAATACAAAAAAATTATGATTTGATGAGCATGGCCAAAACAAAGCCTTTTTTCTTCTAGAGAGTAGAAGGCACAACCCAAACACGTGTTGAGAAACAAGGCAGTGCTTGAACAATATTAGTCAGGGCAGATCACTCATCACTCAACGGACGCCTAACCCAGCCGCCTCCTCCCTAATTAGGGTTTTTCTGCCTCCCGCCAGCGCTGGTCTGCCTAGTCTCCGGTGGCCTTAGGGCCATGGGGGCGCGGTGGATCCCTGCCATTGCCGGTGGGAGGGCTCCGTTTTTAGATGTGTCTTCGAGATTTGTTAGGGTTTGTGTCCAGCTTAGGAAGGCGAGACGGCGGCGGCTCCCTGAAGATGGAATAAGGTTCTTCCCCTAGTCCCTGTTCCGGTCGCGCGTCTAGTATTATCGGTGGGCATGTGGAGGTGTGTCTTTGGTGGATCTATCCTTTGTGGATTTGCTCGGATCTGTTTGTCGTTCATCTACGTTCGTGTGTCTTCAGATTGGATCCTTCCGATCTACGCTCCTTCATCGGCGGCGGTTGTTGTTCTTGTGCGCTGGTCCTATAGGGTCTTGGCACGACGGCTTCCCGACTGTCTACTACAATAAGTTTTTCCGGTTCCTGTGATGAAGGGGCGATGAAGGCGGTGCGCCTTCGGCTCGCTTGAGTGCTTGTCGTTGTCTCTAGGTGGTATACGGATCTGGATGTAATTTTCTATTATTTCTGATGTTCGTTGTACTCTCATGATTGAAGATGAATAGATCAGATGTTTTACTTGAAAAAAAATCACTCATCACTCGTGACTCGTCTTCCTACGTAGGGAGCCACTAGTCAGGAGGCGTGCGAGTGAGGCAGCCACGGTGCAAGCACACGGCGGAGGCCACATCACTTTCAACGAGTGAAGGTCCGCAATATCATGCAGCGGTGTAGTCCATGAGTAAAGTTCCTTCCTTCTGCACAGTGATTTTCTGTTCCGCCACGTACATCATCCATCATCACTAGCATGAGTACGCCGTACGCGTAGTAACACACTTTTTGCGTATCGGCCGCTTCCTCGATAGCCGGCCGGGGGGTTCGGCACCGGCGGCTCGAGAGGCCCATCGTTTCCAACGGCGCGGGGACCGGGCGACGTGATCGGGGACGCGATCGAGCGAGAGCTTTGTCGCGGCTCCCCCGAGCCGAGGCCGATGTGTGCGGATCGCCGCGGAACCCGTGGCCGGCTGGCTGGCACCGTCGGAGCGACCGAGACAGGAAGATGCCGCGTTGCGTCGTCTTTTCTTACGCGAATGATCGATCGAGGAGCAGGAGACGACGGCGCGGCACACGTCCACGTACGTAGGTGCGTGCGTGCCGCGGGTCGGTGTCCCGGTCGACGTGGAGGAGTTGCAGCTTACTTGCAGACAACCGTTTCCCCACCCCGCCAAGCTACTCTGCTCGCGATCGAGAGCAACCACGCTGGATATGCTGGAAGCTCGACCGAGCAGTGCAATTAATGTGCCGCGTGCAGACACGGCCGTCGCGGTCGCCGTCGCCGTCGCCGAGGGAATATATATATATGGTGCTGACGCGCGACGGCCGCCGGGCCAGCCGGAGCCCGATCAGTCGTTCGCTACGCGCCACGGCACGGCCTCGATCGACCGGCTCCCTGGCCCGTGCAGCTCCGCAACAAACTCCAGCCCCTCTTCTTTATTCCATCAGCCAGTCGCCGTTCGGTGTGTAGCTTTTGCTTCATTACTAAGCACGATCCATGGAATACCGACCAATCACCGGAAACTGATCGCTGATACGTGTTCGCTATTTTCAGGTCCCAGCTGTTATTTCGAGTCCAACAAGTTATTACACATCAGGAGGCCAGAAAATGATTTACAAGTGATTTATTTCTAAATTGTGCAACCATATTTTAATTTTGTTAACGACTGATCCAAAATCAATAATTAAATAAAAATGCAACCAGGAGCGGATCGTTTTTCTCGAGAGAGGCAGCAAGGTGGGTGACTGCAAATCCCTCCCTCGCCGGTGCCGGCGGGGAGGTCTTGATCGGCGGTGGCCAGCTGCAGACGTTGGACAGTTGTTGTGTGACGCCGAAGGAGATGGGTGCTCAAGCCGCGGTCTTCGTCGGGCAGTGCGCGACATCGGCGACCGGATGGATCCGGCACGTTATTCTTCATCGATGGCCCAGCCTAGCTAGATCACTAGAGAAGATGGCATTAGTACATGGTTCTCGAGGGTGCCGAGCTTGACAACAGACCTGAATCTATTGTACAGCGGCATGATTGTTATTTTACTGGTTTTCACTCAGAGTCTTGGCGTTTTGGTTTGGGACAGCAAGGCAGCGGTGTTGAATGTTCTCCTTGCCGCAGCGGTGTTGAATGTTCTCCTTGCCATATCCCGTTACATTGGTGTGCTTTGCGCCGATGGAGAGCGTGTGGAGCCATGTCTCCAGCGGGTCTTTCGGGATCTAGCCGGTTTTGATTTCTGGTGGATCTGTCTAGATCAACCGACTTTCATGATCCTCGGAGTTTCTATAGGCCCTTATCGGCATTTTTCTTTGGTGCGGCGATTTGCTTTGCAGATCACAGCAGCTGTCGTCTCCTTATTTGCATCAAGGACTTTACGGCCACTGCATTTACAAGTTACTGGTTGTCAAAAGTTTGCTTTGTCGGGTCGAAGACCCAGAAGCGGCATGGGGCAATGCTCACGGCGCAACGCCAGTGGATATAGGGGGAACAACACTTTGGCACTCCAAGATATTGAATGTTATTTTTTTCTGTAAGTAAGTTTGTATTTGTAAAAACATGTGTTACTTAATATATGGCCTTATGCCATAAAAATCAATAATTACAGAAGGCCCATTGAGCGGGAGATGATTTGATGCATGCGGTAGAAGTACAGTGACAAGTGCGGAGTGCTTCTTTACCCAATCAACGACACGACAAGTCCCCAAAACAAAAACAAAAAAGAGCGACACGACGACAAGTACCCCAACAAGCTGCTCGTGCTGGTGCTGGCCGTGCACAGGCCATTTCTGTCAGGGGGACACTGCCCACTCGACACGCGCAACCAAAACAGCGGAGGGAGCAAATAGTTGCGATGATTTGTCCCATAACAGCTGATTCAACACTGTATTTGCAGGGATTTCACTAGGTAGGCAGAAGCGCATATAGGTCACATCGATCCATGCCGCACTGCAGCCGTCTTGATTTGATCCACAGTAGTACAACATTATTGGATTCGATCGATCGTCTATACTCGCAGCCTGATTGTTCACTTGCTCTCCATGCATGCATTCACATCTTTATATTCATACATTGGCGACAGGGTTACATGCTGCATGCACACTCGGATATATACATTCATATCGATACATTGATCCGATTCATGCTCGTGCATGCATGCATACGTAAGAACTTTGCCTTAATCAACCCTAAGTTAATTAGGTAGTATAAGAGCTGGACAATAATACCGTACCGTATTAATCCAGCTTCGTGGAATGTCGTTGGAGTAGACTTCAAATATAATACCATGCCTCTAAACAAAAGATATATTAATAGAGAGGAATTTTGGTGCTCTCATCTGGTTTGTGTCGCTTTCGTAGGACCAGGTCCGGGTGGAAGGAAGGAAATGGAGTGTGGAGCCGTCACTCTTCCCGCATACATGTAAATAATGGAGAAGAGAATAATATCAAGAGGCCTCTTAAATGAATGTACTTATTGATTAGACTTAATCAATGCAATGATGCTGATATGGTAGTACTAGTAGAAAGTATGGTACTATATGTTTGTTTTCGGACATAGGCATCATCTGTGACATACTCTCTCCGTTCTAAAATGTAGTAGAGTTTAAACCATGGGTAGTGTTTTCATTTCAATATGTTGGCAGAAGATTGCAAATCAATTACACCAAAAAATGATAACAGCTATTAAATATCATTCATGATCCTCGTATATGCCTGTATACTACAGGTGAAAGTTAGAACTGATTGAGACTATCTTCTCTGTAAATTAAGTCGCTCTTGGAGAAATGCTAAATGCACAAGTAGAGTTATAAGCTGCTGTTATTTTGGAACCATACAGACTAACAACATTTGAATTATTGTTTACATCCATGCTCCACAGGAAATCAAACCGTTATCCTAACCGATATATGGACGTCTACTTGATGGGCATGGAGTGTTTGTTTGTTTCTGGCGCCCATACAAGATACATGCATGCATGGCAAGAACCCTACCAACTTTGGTTGGATCATGGAGTGCGTGTACAGTGTTAAGAGGAGCGCCATACAATTATGCTTTTTGTACACGCCGCCTCACATTTTTCCGGTCCACACTCTCGAAACAGGCTTTCGCCCCGCCTTATAGATAAAGCAGCAACCAAACAAAGTACACGGCTAGACGATACAAGGTGGAGAGGCAACCCTCTTACAAAGCAGATCCCGAGATAGTCGGATCACACAGGAAACTACGCTACCGAAGGATAACACAGGGAAGTCTAGATACAACGCCACGCTACATTTTAGTTGCATGCATGCTTCCAAAAAAATCGTAAAACAATGTGCGGAATCAACATCAAATTGATTGACGTGCAGCGCAGTGTGGCCACGTGGTGGAGACTGTTCATTGGTCAGATGCCGGAGAACCCTGGCCAGCATGGAAAACTACACTACTAATAATTTTGATTGTTTCTTGGCTAGCCAGCTAATTAATCCCAGTTTGCATCATCTGCTTGAACCCACCAGAACTGGTCCGAAGAAGCAGTAGAGTACACATCTTTAAAACCGGTTGATGGTCACCATCTTTTACTTTTAGGCTTTTAGCTATCTCTTTTCCGAAACTTTAGTCCAGACACCAAAAGAGAAAAAAGGCGCGAAAAAGTTACGCGCTTTCTTTATCGTTTATGTCGACCCCTACGGACTGTTAATCTCTATATGATTAATCAAAAATCTAATCGCATGATTAGACGGATTGACGACGAGACAGCTCTCATGCCGTATGATAAGTAGCCGGCCATAGCTTGCGCTCGCCGCCTTCCTAGCGAACGATCATTCTCGCACAAGGATGCGTCGGCGTCGCTGGTGTCTTCGTCGGTGTGAGTGGGATGGAACAACTTAATTACATAACATTACATGAGCTATCTCGCAGCACACATTATCAGGAAAAATACACTTGTGTCGCCTATCAACAGATCAATCAATGCGACCAAGTAGTAATTATTCCCCATGATTAACTCCCACGTTTTTTATTTATGAATCCAGATCGGTCACATCACCTTGATTTCGGTTTAGTTTCTTAATTTGCCTTCCATTGCAAAAAATAAAATAAAAAATTGCTCTGCATGTGCACGGTGGTATAGCCTAGGTTGTTGTGTGGCACGTCACCCACCCGTCTGCCCGAGTTAAGCTATAGCTTCGCGCCATGAAATTACATGCATGCTTTTTTCAGGGAGAAATTGCATGCATGTTGCTCAGTCTTGATCAAGCAGACACCGCAATGAACGGTGCAAGTATGTACAACTTGCATCTCATCCATCATCACGACAGACCCTCGTGCATGCCCGACTCAATTAGTGCCATTGTTACGTGCATGTACTAAACCTTGCATTCATACTTCCGCGAGTGAGTACATGCAACGTGCGGGCACGTACTACATATGCATGTGTAGTGATCATATAGGCACGCACCTTAAGTTAATCCTCCGTACAATTTTGTCCATTGTAGCTTCCAGACCGAGTAATAGCTAGCTATCAGGTGTGCATGTCATTCCCAGCTACATGTTGCTTGTTTTTCTTCACCTTGTAAGCCTCCCAATGTTTTACACTGCAAGGTTTATAACCCATGCGTCCTGTCACTTGCTCGAGAAGGTCTCTGGTAGGGCTTGACCCGGCGACACCGCCTCCTTGGTGACAAGTTAGGGGCGAACTCCTAGCCCGCCACCACCCCTACCCCTCTCTCCCCTCGTCACCGTCAGAGGTGGTCGAAAGCAAGTCCGCATGGCACAGATGAAGGGATGCTAAGGCTCTCGGTGGTCCGTCTTGCATGGAGGGATATGGACGCAAGCCGGGACATCAGCCTCGGGTGGATGGTGTCACTGATAGTGGTTGTGGCGTATTGGCTTGCCCCACAAGTTTAGTGTCAAAGCTGAAGAATAGACGTGGCGTAGTGGTGCTCGCCTATCTCAGTTGGCTCCAGATCATAGAAGCCCTCAGTCTCATCGGATCTAGGTGTTGTTTGAGATGAATGGTGCAGCAAAAACCCACATCGACGATGATGCGGTCTTTGTCTCCTTCCATGGAGGGTTGGATTTTTTGTATGTTATGCCCCTCCTCTAGACGGCATCCTTTTCGTTTGCAACCGTGTCTTGCAACTTTCATCTTGTGTGTGATTTGAAATGATAGTGATAGTGGTTTTCGTAACGAGCTCAACTTATGTGATGGGCATTCCTGAAGTCCACCCATGGCAGCTTGGTTGCTAATAGCTTATTTGGGTTCAAGGGTGAACCACTCCGAGTGTCGGCAGTGGTGCCCTTCATATCAGGGCGACAAAGCAAAGCCCTGTTTGGCTACATAGATGGATGGTGTTGTGCTCATGTTCGGCCAGTCGGTGAATGAGGACATGTTCCTAATGTAGTGCCCCCCCCCCCCCCCCCCCCCCCTTTGGCTTTCGCCGGGGCTAGTCCCGAAGGTGGATGATAGCATCGGCGTTTCAAGCTGCGCTTCTTCTAATTGTGTGTCTTGCCTTACCTGCAAGTTGTTCTTTGTAAGCATGTTTATTTGCTGCTCGGGACTTATTAATTTAAAGTCGTGCGTCGACACATGGTTCCATTAGGATCATCGAATCATCACAGCCATGTGTACACGCAGCATTGAGCAAATCTGACAGTAAAGACTGTGTCGCGCTGGAAAAAGTTAAGCACAACGTTCGTTCCGTAAGAAATCCATTAAAGAAATAATCCCTTCGTTCAGATGGACAACATGCCCCATGATAATTGATTCCTAGCGGAAAAAGGACTCGTACAGTACACATGGGACTGGAGGGAGTGGCTGCAGGGTGTATTTGACGTGTATGCTCCAACAACTGTATACCATAAAAATGCACTGATCACCGACGGGGTACACGTACGTTACGATATATACGCGCGTGCCACCTTTTATTCCGTCGCCTGGATCGTACATACTGTGCTTGAATAGGGCGCTAATCAGTTGCCGTTCCATATTCATCTCTAATCTCTCTCCTGGAGAGAATCTGATGGTGCGTGGCGAGCTAGCACGCCGCACGTACACATTCAAACATATACATATTGATTGGGCATCGTATCGATCGTTTCTGCCGTCGTCACATCGTTATCGTCACATCGTCATATTGCAGTGAGCAAAAGGTTAGGGTCGATTAGATGCTTAGCTGAAACGATGAAACCATTGCTGACGTCGCAATTCCTTAGTGCGGGCATGCACGTACGCACGTACTTACCAGCTTTAACTCTGGGAGAAGAAAAGAACAACAGTACGTACTCTAAAGTGGGACACATGATAGATATTATGATCAAATTAATCATACTTTTTGTTTTTATAAGAGATAATAGTAAACACAATAAAAATAGTATGTAGATACACGTACGTTCCTTGCTTTAAGTTAATCGCAATGTCCATAATTAACCCCTTTATCCCCTGCTATGTATGCCTCCGTTGGTTGCTTGATTAAGCACCATGCTAATTAATCAACGCCCTGTTAATCCTCTGTACGATCACATGCACTTACTTGCAAGCAAAATTAACAAGCCAGACAAGTAAGCACACAAAAATTGAGAGGAGAGAGAGAAAGAGAGAGAGAGAGAGATAGAGAGAGAGATGATGGTGATGATGTAACGATGAAGAACGCTACCTATATGTCGTGTGTGATGATGGACTAATAATTAGCCCTGGCTGATGCTAAATGTGGCCGCGTCGACAGTGCCACATATGTTGCTGCGAACATCACTGTGGGGTTTCCTTGCGAGCTTGGGTCACCTCCTCCCCCCTCTTCTCCCTTCCTCCAACCAGCGACCTAGCCACATCGATCGAGTTCATGCTGCGCAAGCATCGTCGCGCCGATTGATCACGACACCGGCGCACGAGCATGTCCTCTCCCCATCTCCTCCGTCTCCGTTTATTTCCCCAGCCCCTGCTCTTGGAAGTTAATAGAGTACAGAGTACTTGCTCCATTGCTGGCTCTGATCCGTCCGGCCGCATCAGCTTCTCGCGCCGGCCGACGCCCACACGGCACATGCAGGGAGGTTGATGGAGACCGCCGGACCGGTCGAGCTAGAGGGTATACAGGCCTTTGTAGGAGTTGCACAAGTATAACCCCGGCCTTGTTGCTTGCTCCCCTACGCTTCTTCTTCCTGGCTACATACAAATTATTCCTTCCGGTCCTCCGGCATCGCCAAGCTATATATTTCCTTCCTGCCAACCTCCCTATCCCAACCTCATTCATACAAACTCAAGCTATAGCAACATAGATATATGCCCTGCCTAATCTCTGCTACCTAGATACCTGGCTTATACTTTCTCTCCTTCTCCACTATCTTGCTAGCTCAATTGGTGCCGTGCTGGAAGCGCCATCCATAGATCTCTCATCCATATCTATCCATACACACCACGATTCACAATACAGATTGTAGAGAGAGTTGAGCAGGAGGAAGAGGGTTCAGAGAGAAGATAGTGCATAGATATAGAGATAAACTTTTCCATGGGGCTGCGGGACATCGAGATGACGCTGCCGCCGGGGTTCCGCTTCTACCCGAGCGATGAGGAGCTGGTGTGCCACTACCTGCACGGCAAGGTGGCCAACCAGCGCTTTACCGGAGGAGCCACCGGGACCATGATCGAGGTCGATCTGCACGTCCACGAGCCATGGGAGCTGCCAGGTCAGTTTCCTACTATTAGTTTTTTTAGATCAAAAGGCTCCTCTCCCCTGTCCTATTCACTTTTCTTACTATATTAATTACCAAAGTTAGTTAGTTACTACTCCCTCCGCAGCGTATCAGCGACAACCCTATTCTTTCTTTCCTTCCTTCCTTATTTATTCTATTATTCAGCTTGCTGTTGCAAATAAATAAAGTAGTTTGAAGTTCTCTCATGATTTTTTGATTTCCTAAAAGAGTTTTGGTCTAACAGTTTTTTCTCGGAAGAAGCAAAAAAAATAAAAGAAAGACTAAAATATGAAAGAAAAGCGTCCATTGTCTCCCATAATGTAAGACGTTTTTTGGCACTGCACGGAGGGAGTACTTACTTACTAGTCGATCGATCTTGATCGAGTAGGTTGCTAGTCCATCTCTAGGAAGCTACATATCTCCCTAACGTAATTAATTTCACTTCATTCCATGGAATGATTAACTATGCAGGCAACCGTGTTTTATTGGCGCTAATTCAGACTTGTCCTTGCTATTATTGATTAGTTCTCCCTCCGTCCAGTTTATGGGGTTCCTTTGTATTTTGGGTCAAATTTTGACCATCTATTTGACTAACAAATATAAATATATGCTGTAAAAAATATTGTTAGATTTGTATTGAAACGAGGTTTTCTGTATATTATATCTTTGCCATATAGTTTTTATGTTATTAGTTAAATCCATGGACAAACTTCAATCCAAAATAAGTTGAGGCCTAATAAACCCTGACGGAGTTAATAGCACTACTTCTCATCAACTTGTCATACTGTTTGCACACTATATACATGCATACTACAGGTGATGTGTTGTTTCTAGCACAAGTTTCCTCTTAGGATTTTGAGTGGGCTACCACCGCAAGCATGAACTTCCTATAAGTAATCTGTCAAGTCTCAAGTGGGCAGCACAGTTTTTATTTTTTTTGGCTTAGTTAAGGAACTGGCTTGCATGTGGCATTCATACCAGCATTTTCCACCCCCTCACTCCTTGAAGTATTTGCCTACTTCAACCAAGAACTTAATTCCCCAATTTTTTAAAACATGGTTTTTAATAAATGTTCAACTAAACTAAGGATAAATGCATATATACTTTCTTTTGCCCCTCAAACCTCTCTTTCTATGTGCAATTGTACAACCTGATATGATCTAATTACGTAACATCCCGTTTGCGTCTACACTTTCGACATCCACTGAGGCTTCTGTTGCTAATTTTATGTGTGGCTCCATGCATGCTGGTATGCAGACGTGGCGAAGCTGAGCACAAATGAGTGGTACTTCTTCAGCTTCCGCGACCGCAAGTATGCGACGGGGCTGCGCACAAACTGCGCCACCAGGTCCGGCTACTGGAAGGCCACCGGCAAGGACCGCGTCATCCGTAGCCCAAGGTCGTCGTCCTCATCCAGCTCCGGCCGTGCCACCATTGTCGGCATGCGCAAGACCCTCGTCTTCTACCGCGGGCGTGCCCCCAACGGCAGCAAGACCTGCTGGGTCATGCACGAGTTCCGCATCGAGAACCCTCACTCCCCACCCAAGGTGGGTTCAAAGTGCCAAACTCTTGCAATATAAAGTTGATGTTATCTGAGTTTTTAATTATTTCTTCTAACCGGGCTCTCACCCCTTGCCATTAATCACTTAAACAGAAATATTCAGTACAAGTCTCCATTTGAGTTTTTAATTGATAAGCGATGCTAATATGCATTTTTGCATTTGAATTTTGTTTGTTCAGGAGGACTGGGTGCTGTGCAGAGTTTTCGACCAGAAGAAAGCCGACACGGAGTACGCCGTGGACGGCAAGCAGGAGCTCGGCGGCGGCGGCGTGGCTCAGAAGGCTGCTGCCGTGAGCGGATCCAACTACGTAAGCTCCTCATCCTGCTACGATCCGGATCGGTATCAGCACTCGCCTTCCGCGCCGTTCCCTTCCCTTGGCGCTGGCGGCCACCATTACCAGATCACGTCCTGTGATCATCACCACCCCGACGGCGCAGCAGGCGTCTCGCTCAGCAATGTCGACGCTTTCGCCGGCATGCCGCAGCTGCTGAGCTACGAAACTATCCTCGACTTCAGCCAGCAACTCCTGGGCGGCGGCAGTGCAGCGGCGGGTTTGAGAGACGGCGCCGATGATCAGTGTGGCGGGGCGCTGATGGACCTAGGGCTGCAGGTGCAGGAGGAGCACTACAACTACAACAGCTTGATGTAGATGTGTATATATGATGTAGATCGGTGGGTGCTGCATGCCGCTATAGGTTAGTTGACAAAAACCGGTACGTTGACTCGTGTGCAACAAATCATATGATCGGGGAGCTAGACAAGGTGACCACTCACCGGTACACAGGCTATGATAAGACGCACACCCAACGGGACAGGTATGGACATTTGTTACATATACGAAGCGCCACTGTTGATACCCATCTAATAAACTTCATCATCTTTCTCGCAAAAATACTTATAAACGTCGTGTAAAAAAATGATCTGTATATTTCTGGCGCCAAGAAGAACTTATTTCCTCTTGAAAGCTTAATTACTATACCCACGTTCCAAAATAACTGATGTTTTGGGCTTGTCCAAAGTAGAACTTGTTTAATTTTGACCACATCTTTAGAAAAATATATTAATATCTAAAACACTAAATTTATCTCATGAGATTCTCTATGAAATATTTTTCCGTACTACGTGTATTTGGTTTTGTAGATGTTGGCACATTTTCTATAGAGTTGGTCAAAGATAAACAAGTTTGACTTTGCGGAATCCAAAAACTTGAATTATTTTGGAACGGAGGGGGTAATTAGGATTCTCAAATTGTATTCTACTAAGGATCAAGTAATGTAGAAAGTTCTTCTTCAAGGTACGAGAGGCGTCTACCCCATGAAGCCTCGGTAGATTTCTTCAGCCAAGATGACATATGCTGTGTCCAAGGCTTCTCAATAATCTCAATGAAGTAGCATCATCGCATAGGCCATGCATTCATCGATATATTTTTTCCAGCAAGAAGGTGACTGCCCCGCCATAAACTGAGGCCCTTAAAGTTTACAACTAGCAAGCTGAAATGAAGTCTTGAAAGGAAACTAAAAAAAGGTTCGATACATGGTCGGAAGAAACCAAAACAAGCAATCGAAGAGACCAAAATTAGCTAATCAAAGACAAAACGATGCCCACGATCTGCCCAGTAGCACGTGCTTGCACCGGACAGGAAGCTCCCCCAATTTTTGTTGTCCTGTCGCGGTGTGGCACAAAGCTCTAAAAACCTTGTTCAGAGTTTGTTGATGAAGAGGCCACTGTGCGGTCGGCCCTGGAGTCTCCCCATTGGCTTCCACAGCTGCAATAACACAACCCTTTTCAAATGAGATCCGACTGGTGTTTAAACATACACACCTCCATAAGAGCTTCATTCCAAGATTTCCATCACGACCAAGCAAGTGTCGCAAAGCCAACCCAAGCAAGCCTCCTATTCTTGCCACTCGTCCCATTAAGAAGTTGATGAAAATCTGCAGACCAAGTCGGGTTCCATGCGCACCCCGTTGCCTCATGGATACCACTCTACGAAAATCTTGCTATGATACATCGGAAGAGGATGCTGTCGCGGTCACATCGAACACTTGGTACCCATCAGGAATTTTTTGTGTCCACTTGCCACAAAAGATTAGGATTTTAGCCGGAATTTTGGCCTTCCAAATCCCCATTATTTCCACTCGAGGGGCCACTTTGAAGATTTTCTTTGTATAAGGATCCTGTCGGGAAAAGCCTGCAAGGCTCGAGTTTCCATGATATCGAATCCCTACCAGTGGACAACCATATATCAGCCAAGTCATTCCTAGCTGCTGCCAATCCACAACCTCATTTGGTCCAAAGGAGCCCCTAAAACTTGGTGCCCATCGATTCCCAACCCACATATCTTCCACTCTGGCATCAAGATATCTGGCTATCTCAAATAATCAAGGATAGAACGCACATAGGGGCTCTTGCAGACACCAGACATCCCATCAAAACTAGGCTAATTGCCCATTATGCTCCTCAATTTTTGTGCCAAGCCTGAGAAGGTATTGCACCTTCTATATAGCCTTTGCAGACAACGATTTATTGATTCTAGGGTTCATCTCCACCCCTCCAAATATTTGTTCTGGATTTTTTAGCCATAATCCCCCCTTTGCCAGCTAGGATTTTCCATGCCCACTTGGCGATCAAGCACTAGTTCATGATCTTGGCATTGATAACTCCGAGACCACCAACCTCTTTTATGAGCAGATAGCAGGCCAATTGACCATGATTTTTTTACCCCTTTCCTTCTACCAAAATTAGCAAGACCGCAACTTATACAGTTTTTCATGCGCTCCATCTTGGAGAAGATAGAATCCCATCACATACATACAATCGTTGGTGAGGCAATCATTAATGAGAACCATCCTCCCTCCCGAGAGTCCAAAACTTTTCTTGCCATGGTTCAACCCTGCCGGCCATTTTATAAACGACCAACTCGATATTCATAATTTGTAATGCCTGATTAAAGATGAGCCGAGAGTCACCAACTCATGTATCTGAAGCTTTCTAGTGTATTGATAACACCTCTCGAACTCGTTTTCTCCTACGTTTGGAGACTCGCGCCGTGGAGTAGGCCGACATTCTTACTATGTAGGCTTCTTAGATGATTATATCAATTATATTAAGTTGGAATTGCCAGGATTTCAGTACATCATATAATGTGCCATATCGCCGGTTACTTAAGCCTTTATGAAGTCTAGGAGTACATCTAACCGTTGTAGTTGGCTTGTATCCTTGCTGGGGTCGTTGGGTTTCTATAATCAGTTTGTCTAATTCACATCTAGATGTTTTTTTTTAAATGTCACATCTAAGCTCCCACAAATATATAATGTAGTAACAAGAAACAAAAAAAACAAGACAAAAAAGATAGACCACAAACAGAGTGGAAATCAGTTTAGATGTGTCCTAGACAGACCCATTCTATAATTGGACACAAAACTCTCAACCAGCAACACACATTCTTACATGCGGACCCTTGGTGGCCTTTATAGTCCTCGACGCACCATGAGACTCCAAATCAAGGGAAATATAAATAGATAGATAGATATAAATATATAAATTCAGAAAACAGTGGCCGGCCTGTTGTCCTCTCCTCCCAGGTACCACCAGTTCGTCCACCCCCTGGATACTGGTCTTTCTCCTCCCCGCCCATTGTCCAATGCACCCAATCGCTCATGTATATCTCCTCGTATGCACATGTACAGCAGTGAGCACTATAGCACATCGACGGATCGCCTGCAGGACGCGTACGCCAGTTCCATCATAACTCGTCCATTCATTCTGCATCCTCATGAGCACTCCTGAGCTTCCCACTACTGCTGCCATGCATATATTATCTCATCTCTTGTCTGCCAAAGCGTGGAGAAACGGACCACCCCCACCACCTCGAGCATCGCACTCGCTGGAAGTGTACGTACATACGTTCCCGTACGTTCTTACGGAAACATATGCATGTGGTTGCTTGTATGGCTGGTGATGCTGAACTCAGCCAGACAAAACGAGGCATGGCATGAGATTTTTGGACGGGCTACAGTCCGGCCGGTCATGGAAGCTACAGGCTAGACCCTGCAGCTGCTGCTGCAGGCAGCGGGACCACGGGCGCGCCAACTTCTTCCTGCTCCGCTGTAGACGTCCGGGACGATCCTGTTGATTTCGATAAAGCATTATTGATCGATTGTATTTGTAGGGTAGCTCACCTACCGCTTACCCTTGTTCCTGTCTGTCGTCCTCCCGTGCATCCGCATGGCTCGCTGCTTCACTACTTTGGCCCCTTCCGGATGAAACCGAGTGCTCGTGCTGCCGCTGCAGTGATGCGCATGCGTTGGCCGCCGGTCGATCGTCGCTGGTCATATTTTTTCCCATTAGAAAATAATGCAGATCTATCATCAAAGTTTACTGAAAGTACAAAGCACCTCAAATATAATAAAAATTACATTGGGATTTTTAGATCACCGATCGACCACTACCGACGGCGCCGCTCCCCTACCGAAGCCGGCTTGACCTTGTCGATGACAGCCGAGAAGTCTTCATACGCACGTATGAAGGACCAGCGCCATGGAGCCGCAGTCGTTGACACTCCTGAATAAATCTGAGACACGTAACACCAAATCTCGCCACATGGCAAGAAGCCCTAACCTCACCGTCCCAAGGAGACGGCAGAAATCTACGCCGAAGCTCCATCGGCTACGTCCAAATAGACGATCTCGAGGAGTATCGAAGCCGGGAAGACAAACTCAAAGAAGAGGCACCGCCATCTGCCCGAATGCCGCACCTCCGAGGCTTAAAAAACCCTAACCTAAACTATTAACCAGAGCAGAGGCACCGGGATTGCCCGCCCCGCCATCAGCGACGAGAGCGATAGGCAGAAGAGAGACGATTCCATGGACTCGCCAGAGAAGCCTTGGGGGGAGTTGCCCTAGCCGTCAAAACATAACGGAGGAAAGAGAAACGCTAGATTAATCGTCGCTGGCCGTTGGTGCGTGAAGATCTCCAACCATGCATGTGAGGCAATGACGACGCAGACGGCGACCGATCGAGCTCCGCACCCCGTGACTCCCATTGTTAATTGCTGGCTCTACATGCAGACGTGAAGTAGTATGATACATTCCGAAGCAGGATAAGCTAGATCTTGGATTGTACTTCGTTTGGAGTATGTGATCACTCCGGGGTTTATTAATTACAGTTGCAATGCTGCTCCTGATGCGGTACTCGGTACTCCTATGCTTCTGCATGGGCAGATGAATGTGGTCTAGGTAGGTCGCTTGCTTGATGCCATGGCCGTCTCTTTCTTCTCTTAATTAGCGAGGCGCGTGATCTGGGATCCATTGATGGACTAGAAGACACGAAGTAGGAGAGATCTCAAACCCCACGTTTTGTGTCGCAGCAGCCAGCAGGTAGCTAGGTTCCCCGAGAGCGCGGCGCCGTATTTACTCCCCTGCCGGCCGGCCGGCTTGCCGGTGTCACTTTCCTTGAGCTCCCTTCAAACCATCATCATTTCCTGCCGGGCCGAGCTTGGCTTGGATTCATGGACAATAATGATGGATGATGATCGATCGGTCTCCTCCTACTCCGGTGAACGAGGACGCGCCTGTTTAATGGGAGAGCCTCTCACCTACTCCGGGCTTAATAGGAAGTCCGTCGCGATCGGTGGACTCGGTCGAGCGGGCCAGGGGCAGGAGCCGGCGGCCGGGGGAAGCGACGGCGAGGCACATGTCCACGTAGGCGTAACGCGCGTATCCGCCCGTGCGTGCCGCCGCTTGGTGCGCGCGGGGGTCGTTGTCCCGATGGAGGTTGAGGCGTTGCAGCTAACTTGCAGGCAA
This sequence comes from Triticum aestivum, assembly GCF_018294505.1. Classification (NCBI taxonomy): domain Eukaryota; kingdom Viridiplantae; phylum Streptophyta; class Magnoliopsida; order Poales; family Poaceae; genus Triticum; species Triticum aestivum. Next base: position 474,680,927 of record NC_057811.1, read on the forward strand.
CCGTTTCCCTAGTCCGCCAAGCCACCCACCTTTCCCTCTCTTCACAATTCTCTCTCAGTATCTTGCGACGAGGTGGAGAGAAGCTGCCGTGGATCGTCTGGAAGCTAGCACTCGCGATCGATCGAGCAGTGCAACTACTGTGGCGGGAACAGCACAGACGTAGACGTCGCCGTCTCGGAGGGGATATGTATGTGCTGAGCGCGCAACGGCCACCCTGAGCCGGATCAATCATTGCGGCGGCTCGCTACGTGCCACGCCACGGGCCCCCGGCCACCTCCATCCCCAGCTCCGCAACTAAAAAATAATTTAAAAAATCAACAATACAATAGAATCAAAATGGCATACGCCCGGACCGAGTTGTCCGGATGGTGTTTGTCGTTCAAATGGACCCCTATTTGTACGTGGACGCGTCCGCTTGTTACAACTCCTGCAAACCAAATGCAAACTGGGGAAACTTTGCGGGAGTCTGGACCGCTGTCACGTATGACTTCGACACCATCGGCCCACTCAAATCTCCCTCACGGGCCATTTGTCTTTCACTCTGTCTCCCCTTACTTTTCATCTGCACCCTTCTCGTCTCATGCCCTCAATGTACCTCTCCGGACGCCTGCCAGGCATTAACGAACGTCCGCAACATCCACCCACGAGTCAACTCGCCTTGGGCTACACCGCCGTCCACTTAGGATCCGTCCGCAACTAGGTACCCTCCGTTCCCTTGTTGACATCATCCATGGTTGACGACAAATGTTCGGTCAAATGTCGTCCATGAGTTTTGTTGTTGTTGAATTTCTCGTTGTTTTCTGGAGTAAGCGTGATGACGGGGTACTCGGTGATGGATGATGAGTTGTTGTGGGATGCATGGAAAGTCATATCTGCGGACTTTGTAGGCATAATGCAAGGGGGCTCGATGTATTTGTCAATACGTCTGTATTTTGTTTCTTAAGCAAAAGAACTTCAGACCTTACGACTTGCATGCAATCCATGATTGCAGTGTGAAGTCACTAGCCTATCGATACACCATCTTCAACACCGTCATGAAGTTTTGCGGCGCGGTTGCACGAGTGAAGACAATGCAACCATCGTGCTCGTCAACCATGAAGATCGTAAGTTTTGCTTCTTGTTGCTCTACATGTTCGTCAATACATTGATTCACATAATGTTGTAACTTGATAATTATCACGCTGTATAGTCTGAATTCGCTGGCGTACTGTACTACCAGACCGAGGGCACACCATTTACACTCATACTCCCTCCGTTTCAAATTACTTGACCCATATATATCTAGACATGGATGTATCTAGACACTAGACAAGTATAGATACATCCGTATTTAGACAAATTTAAGATAACTAATTTGGAACGGAGGGAGTACATTGTTTCATGAAGATCAAGGGGCACAGCTTGTGTGACGACATATGCCGATTCTGACTTGAGTATCGTTAAATTTGGAATTTATAAATTTAAAAACATTATTGAACATCTAGTTATCTCGGATGTATTAGTTATATTTGAATATTATTGTATCAGGGATATTCGTATATTATTTATGGATGAATTTTGTTGTTTTCTATAATTATTTTAAATGTTGCGGATTTAGAGAAAAAAACGAAGTGAACATTAGGGGACAAGGTTAATTGGCCGGCTGCCGTACCGTATACGTGAATGAGCCCATACCAGCCGACGGACAAATACGGTGTCTGTTTTAAGGATTCGGTGTCGAAGATGTCCGCCCCCAACAGTGTTCATTGCGAGTATTGATTCATTGAAGTAGTAGTCTGGTCGGGGTATCGACTGGTTGTTCTCATCCGACCAATCGCCGAAACCGCGCGATTGCTAAGGGCATGTACAACACAGTCTAATCAGCAGTCTGTAATGCATGTCACATGGGATTTTCTTCTACGTGAAGGTAAGAGAATGAGGAGAGAGAACAACGATGTCTACAATTTAATATCCCCAAAATATCGCTGCTTACCGATAGATTTTGCCGTTGTACGCACAAGCGTCGCCAATTTGACGCTTCCCAGTCCAACCGCCGTGTATCCCGTTGCTCCACGTACATGCTATTGTAGATAGCCTAGAAAGACAGTCTAATGTATGGGGTGTCTTTACACCTGTCTATAGGTGATGTGGAGGATTGCTACAGACAACGTGCGTCTGAACTATACGTGGTTCCTATTTTTAGGTCGCAGCTGTTATTTCGAGTCCGTCAAGTTACTACACATCACACAGTCAGAAAAGTGACAACACGATAACAATTTCTAAAATGTGCAAAGCATATTTCAATCTTTTTTAGACAAAAGCGTCAACGTTAATGCGGATCGACCGATCGGGAGATGATTCCCGTTGCATGCAGCTAGAAATATACACATGACCACAAACGGGCGCAGCGCTTCTTTGCTCAGTCGCTGGTCAATTAGGCACCGCCGAGAGCAACACGACACGACAAGTCCCCAACAAGCAGCTCGTGCTGGTGCTGTCCGTGCACAGCCCATCTCTGTAAGGGGACAGAGCCCAGTCGACATGCGCCACCAAAACGGCGGACGATCGTGCGTGCCATCGGGGCCCGCCAGGGAGCAAAGAATTGCGAGGTTTTGTTCCGTGGAGGCCGGGACGAGAGCCCCTGATTTAGCACCATGCTTGCAGGGATTTCACTAGACAGCCAGAAAGCGAAGATAGATCGCATCGATCCATGCTGCACTGCAGCCGGCTAGATTTGATTCCACACTACAGCATTATTGGATTCGATCCATCGTATGCACAGACACGCAGCGTCATTGTTCCGTTGCCTCGTCGCAAAAAAAAGGGGGTTGTGCCTCTTATGATGACTATAACGACATCGTCAATCGTAAGATCTATCGGATCACATCTCTCAGAGGTCTTCATAGAGGTTGAATCTGCGGGTGTGCGTTCATAAGAGTGTGTGTTTGTGTGTGCGCGTGTGCGTGTATGTAACCATCTGTAATGTATTTCTTAGAAACAAAATACAGTTTGACTAATTCACATCTAGATGTTTTTTAAGGATGTCACATCTAAGCTCCTACAAATATATAATGCAGTAACAAGAAATAAAGAAAAACTAGAGAAAAAAAATAAACCACAAACAGAGTGGACATCAGTTATGTCACATCTAGATGCGTCCTAGACAGACCCAACAAAATACTACTAATCCAGTGACTAGGACAAGAATTTAGTTTTGTAATTTTCTCCTATCCATCAGATCTGCATCTAGTGCTTAGGAGCCATCTTTGTCCTCCCAACCACCTTCTTTCTCTAGCCCTTGACGAACCTCAATCCGATGATGGTTTGCCGCCTACCATCGCCACCAGCGGTCGCCGATGCAACCATGCACACCTCGCCACCCAGCCCCACCCAAGCCACCACCTTTGTCATGTCACTGACGTCCCCTGACTTCCCTCTAATTAAACATCACCGCCCTTTGATGACCAATCAAACATATATCTCACCTTCGTCTCACTCATGCGCACCCAAAATCAACTTTAAATCGGTCACCTATTCTCAAATTGTTGAAAACCAAGTATGCTTAACTTTAACATTTCTTTCGGATGGGCTCCCGAAAAAGAAGGTGCACCTTGTTAATATGACTAGTCTATCATTCACATTAATAAGTCAGGATGTCACATACACCCTCCTCCCCCCAAAGAACCCGACGTCCCCATCTGCCCAGCAGGAACGTTCGCTCTTGGCACACATCTGCGCGCGCCAGTGCCAACATCCACATGTGCCTCATGTATGCATGACTGACCCGCACACGCCCCTGTTACCGCGAGGGTCATCTCTGATACTAATTTGTAACATCCTAACCAAACCCATTAATTCATGGGATCTAAACTGGCCCACCCTTAAATTGCTACAAACCAAGCACGCTTAACTTTAAGGTTCCTTTCTGCCTATCATTCATATTAAGCCGGGATGTCACACAATTAGCATTTGATATATATACTAGCTATAGGAGACTAGGAGTAGAAAAATAGTACCGTATTTTATGAAGCTGATTGATGCCACTCAGTGGAATGTTGGAGTAGACTTCACATATCATAATACTATGCACCAAAACAAAAAGTAGATTAAAAGATAGAAATTTGGGCAATCTCCCTTTGATTATGTCGCTTTCGTAGGACCGCGTCTGGTTGGAAGGAAGCAATGGAGTGTGGAGTCGTCATTCTTCCCGCATAGATGTAATGCTGTAGGAGTAAATAAGGGAGAAGAGAATAGTATCTCTGCTAGAATAAGAAACATCGATTGCGCTCGATCAGGTTAGAAGAAAGGGATAAGTAAGATGCATTTCCCATTAAAGAAGCCTCTTAAATGATTGTACTTATGGATTAAGCTAAATCAATGCAATATTTAAGCCTTGAGTAGGTTTGCAAACTACGAACTGCATTCCTTCATTCACCATCTATCTTGATTGATGAGATTTTTCAGATAGATCCAACAAACCGAAAAGAAGGAAGTACTACTCGTAGAAAATATATGTACACTAATATGTGTTATTCTGGTGAGAGAGATATATGTACATTACAGTGGCAGTGGACGTTAAAACATGCCATTTTTGGACATAGTCATCATCTAACCTGCGATTTTGACCATGGGAAATGGGTTGTTTCTTTGAATATGTTGGTTGAATAGAAGATTGCAAATTTATTACACTAACATTTCATGACAGCTACAAAATATTATTTGACTATTTCTAGCATAACTCTGTATACTACAAGTCAAAGTTAGAAATGTTCGACTGCATGTTCTCTTAAGTAGCTCTTGAAAAAAAGAACTATATCCACATGTAGAATTACATGCGCTGGAGTTTTGGCACCATACAGATCAAATAAGTACTCAATTCTGGTTTATTCATAAGCAATCAAATCTTTGTCCTAATCGATATATGGACGACTACTTGGGGCCATCTATCTGTCACTTGCCTCATTTTTTTTTCTTAGGTCCAGGGGCTCCCTAATCGCCTTCGGCCCCCAGCCCATTTTCTCTGGTTCATCTTCAACCCATCCACGACTGAGAAGTTTTGGCAACTAACAAATAACAAATGCGCGACCACTTTGAACGCTGGAGCAGTGTCTGTTTTCGCACCCATCCAATGCCGACCCTCGAACCTTCTGCATCGGACCTATATCGGTCCGCGGCGCGGTCCAGACACGTTTTCTTTCGTAAACCGAAGAGAAATATGAGGAAGGTTTGCGGAAGTCCGGACCGCTGTCACGCTCGCTTCTGACCACTCTGGCCCACCAAAAACCACTCCCTCCTCCTGCGCGCGCTTCCCGCCGGACACCTGCTGTCCGCATTCACGCCGCTCGATATAGAAGGCGGCTCCGGGCGGACGCGAACTCTCACTGCCTCCGTCATTGAAGCGGAGCACCGGTCGAGGGCGCCACCCGCTGCACGCCCGACTGAAAACGTCTCATCGCCGCATTCAAACGCCTCTATTAAACCCGCGTGGAAGCCGGGAAACCTACTCCGGCCACACGTGTTGGGAAACGTAGTAATTTCAAAAAAATCCTATGCACACGCAAGATCATGGTGATGCATAGCAACGAGAGGGGAGAGTGTCACTACTGGAATTAGCTTATTTGCCGTCTACCTGTTCTTTGCCGTCCACTGGCGGACGGAAAAGAAGGTCTTTGCCATCCTCTTACAGAAAACGGACGGCAAAGAACAGGCTCATGGCAAAGAAGGTCTTTGCCATCAGCCTGTTCTTTGCCGTCCACTAGCGGACGGCAAAGATTCTTTGCCGTCCGCTGGCTGACGGCAAAGAGAGAGCTGGCCCCACTAAACGAGCTAATTGAAAAAAACTTAACGGCCCCCTCTTTGCCGTCTGCTAGCAGACGGCAAAGAGGAAACAAAGCGGATGGCAAAGGGTGGGCGGACGGCAAAGATGTGACCTAACTAACGGCCGAGCCCCACCCCGCCGTTGCCCCACCTCCTCTATCCCTATCCCCTCTCTCTCCGCCCACCCCTCTCTCTCTCCCGCTCGTCTCTCCCTCTCCCTCCCGCGAGAAGCTACGCCGGCCGATTCCGGCGAGCTCCGGCGGGATTCGACGACGCCCGCCCCACAGCCGAGAGCCTCCCGACCCCGCGCCGCTGCGCCACCTCGCCTCCGCCCGCCGGTGCGCGCTGCCACGTCACCATTTCCCCTCACTCTTGTCTCCCTCGCTCAGATCCGCCCGCACTCGCTGCCCTGTCGCCATGGCCTCGTCGATCCCGCGGCCACCAGCTCCCTCTCGCCGCGCCAAGACGTCCAGGAGCTCCTCCATCGTCGTCTTCTTTGCCCTCGCAGGGTCGGATGGGCACGCGCGGCGGAGCTCGGGTGCGGGGCGTCGCTGTCGCCGTGGATGACGCGGTTCGGGATCGCCGCGCGCTTCAATGCCACGTCTTCGGCCGTCTCGAAGGCCGCCACCGCCAATGCCCCGTCGGGCGTTGTCCACGCGGTGCCGCAGACCGAGCCTGTTGTGTCCGCTGAGTGGTTGCACGCCAACCTCAGGGACCCCAATGTGAAGGTATAGCACTTGCCGTTCTGCTGCGCCCGCCCTCTGAAATCTCAATATCAGTTGCACAATTGGTATAGTCTAGATTTAAGACAGGGTACTCATATGGCTGGGGTTCTGCTGCCGTGGCAATTTGGTCAGCGCTGCTACAAGTGATAAATCTGTTTGCTTAACTAGTGATGCTAGCTAGTACGTGAATTGGTATTTTAGCTGAAAGAGGATTTTGGTGGGCTTTGTTTTAGCACCAACACTAATCTCAAGTTTCTTAAAAACAAATGAAGTGTGTGTATTACAGTATGTGACGAAGGTCAACGCTCCTCGGATAAACCTATTTCCGAAAATAAAATCTTGCTACTGAAATAATGCTACATTTTGGAGACCTTTTCTTTCTGGACATTATTGGCATAGTCTCGGGCTCTCATCACTATGAATAATAGAACACATACTACTAGGAGGAATCACATTTAACTATGCTATTCATAGGGTAGTTTTCTTGCTGTTAAACATGTCCACCGGCATACATTGTATCTTATTGTGCTCTTACTTTTTTGTCTAGGTACTTGATGCCTCTTGGTCAGAAGATGATGGCGAGTTCCTCATTCCAATTGAGTTTATATTGTGTTGGTTTCTTCGTCATGATCTGGATTGCCGTAGTCATGTTCAAGTCCAATGATATCTTGCGCAAGCAGACCGCTCTCAAGGTTGGTTCTTCATAATAACTTGTCTATCAACGTGCTTCTTCTGCTTCTAGAGGTTAATTAATTGTTCTGCCAAGCAGACTGCTCTCAAGGGCTTGTGCTTATCTTGTGTATCAACGTTCTTGTTCTGCTTCTAGCACTGGGTCTGTCCCTTCTATTGAGGAAGCCGGCTGGCAGACTGCTGCCGTCACTAAATCCCTAACGCTGGGGCCGTGTTAACTCCATTTGATTGTCAAATTGCCTAGATAACTCAATTTGATTGTGCTCATAGTGTTCTCACATGCTTTGAAGAGTTGGAAACACTATAAATGTTTTGGTACGGATATGTGCTCTAGAATAATGATTCTGGCATGCTATATTTTTCATTGCGGTGAATGGTATTCTCTTTTCCCACACAGCATGATTTCCCCTTTTGGGGCCTCTCTGCTTCAAATTATTCCATATGATTGTAATATGCGGCCTTGAAAAACTCCTATGGTTTTCTATGATGCACTCAAACATCCTGTCGATCATATTGTATCAAGAGAGGGCATGACATTGCAACCCAGTGATTTTCCTATTTATGAGTTTTTAGGTCCTGTGAACCAATTAGGCCCTTGGTCATTTCTTGAACTCAATCAGTAACTCATTTGTGGAAAAAACTTGACGATGTGTGTACCTGTGTGTTCTGTTCTGTTTTGAAGTGGATAACATTGCCCCGTGTTTCACTTGGAAATAACTTATGTTTGTTGAATAATAGGAATTTATGCACCATTTCTATTTGTTCATAACTCTTAAACTAGCACTGCTCTCCTTCAAATTTCTAATCAGGCTGACTGCTGTTTTGCGCTCCACAGATACAACGGTCCAGCAAGCTGCTATGGTGGTCAAGTGTGTGCTGCCTAGGAAAATAGATATTTAGTTTTAGGTCATTTCTTGTAATTTCAGATATGGAGTGCTTGTCTTTAGTTTTTGTTTTTACTTTGTGAAACTTGCTACCTATGGATGAAACTGTGTAATATTGATGAAACTATGTATATGTATGGATGAAACTTGCTACTATTGGTAACATCTGTTGGATATCCTATATTGGTCATATATATATATATGTGTGTGTGTGTGTGTGTGTGTGTGTGTGTGTGTGTGTGTGTGTGTATGTGTGTGTGTGTGTGTGTGTTTGATTTTCTGTGAAAATGAATGGATATAAGAAGAAACAGAATTAATGCCTATTTGGTCTCTTTGCCATCTGCCAGCAGATGGCAAAGAGCCTGCCGTCTTTGCCGTCAGCGGCGGACGGCAAAGGCTGCCATTAGCCGCCTAACGGACTAATAGCGTATTTATTGCCGTCGGCTTTCTTTGCCGTCTGCCGCTGATGGCAAAGGCCCCTTTGCTGTCCGCTTTAAAAAGCAGACGGCAAAGAAGCTCTTTGCCGATGCCTACTTTGCCGGAGCCTTTTGCCGTCCGCGGCAGACGGCAAAGGCCTTTGCCGTCCGCCATCCTTGCCTTTGCCGTTTGCCGTGGCAGACGGCAAAGTAGCTGATTCCAGTAGTGTGTTGTCTACGTACCCTCGTAGACCGTACGCGGAAGCGTTATGACAACACGGTAGATGTAGTCGCACGTCTTCACGATCGACCGATCCTAGCACCGAAGGTATGGCACCTCCGCGATCTGCACATGTTCGGCTCGGTGACGTCCCACAAACTCACGATCCAGCAGAGTGTCGGGGAAGAGCTTCGTCAGTACGACGGCGTGATGACGGTGATGATGAAGCTACCGGTGCAGGGCTACGCCTAAGCACTACGACGATCTGACCGAGGTGGATTATCGTGGAGGGGACACCGCACACGGCTAAGAACAATGTCTGTTGTGCTTCTAGAGTGCCCCCTGCCCCCGTATATAAAGGAGCAAGGGGGAGGCCGGCTGGCCTTGGGGCGCGCCAAGGAGGGGGAGGAGTCCTCCTCCTAGTAGGAGTAGGACTCCCCCTTTCCTAGTTCAAGTAGGAGGAGGAAGGGGGAAGGAAAGAGAGGGAGAGGGAGAGTGAAAGAGGGGTCGCTCCCCCCTCCCCTAGTCCAATTCGGACTCTCCTTGGGAGGGGGCGCGCCACCTCCAGGGCTGCTGCCCTCTCTCTCCCCTAAGGCCCACTAAGGCCCAATACTTCCCCGGGGGGTTCCGGTAACCCCTCCGGCACTCCGGTTTTCTCCGAAATCACCCGGAACACTTCCGGTGTTCGAATATAGCCGTCCAATATATCGATCTTTATGTCTCGACCATTTCGAGACTCCTCGTCATGTCCGTGATCATATCCGGGACTCCGAACTACCTTTGGTACATCAAAACACATAAACTCATAATACCGATCATCACCGAACTTTAAGCGTGCGGACCCTACGGGTTCGAGAACTATGTAGACATGACCGAGACTCATCTCCGGTCAATAACCAATAGCGGAACCTGGATGCTCATATTGGTTCTACATATTCTACGAAGATCTTTATTGGTCAAACCGCATAACAACATACGTTGTTCCCTTTGTCAACGGTATGTTACTTGCCCGAGATTCGATCGTCGGTATCTCAATACCTAGTTCAATCTCGTTACTGGCAAGTCTTTTTACTCGTTCCGTAATGCATCATCCCGCAACTAACTCATTAGGTACATTGCTTGCAAGACTTATAGTGATGTGCATTACCGAGAGGGCCCAGAGATACCTCTCCGACAATCGGAGTGACAAATCCTAATCTTGATCTATACCAACTCAACAAGTACCATCGGAGACACCTGTAGAGCACCTTTATAATCACCCAGTTACGTTGTGACGTATGGTAGCACACAAAGTGTTCCTCCGGTATTCGGGAGTTGTATAATCTCATAGTCATAGGAACATGTATAAGTTATGAAGAAAGCAATAGCAATATACTAAACGATCAAGTGCTAAGCTAACGAAATGGGTCAAGTCAATCACATCATTCTCTAATGATGTGATCCCGTTAATCAAATGACAACTTGATACGTCTCCAATGTATCTATAATTTATGAAGTATTCATGCTATTATATTATCCATCTTAGATGTTTTATATGCATTTATATGCTATTTTATATGATTTTTGCGACTAACCTATTAACCTAGAGCCCAGTGCCAGTTTCTCCTTTTTCCTTGTTCTTGAGTTTTACAGAAAAGGAATACCAAACGGAGTCCAATTGACCTGCCAATTTTTGATGATTTTTTATGGACCAAAAGAAGCCCCTGGAGTAAAAGAGTTGGGCCAGAAGAGTCCCGGGCTGTCCACGAGGGTGGGGGGCGCGCCCACCCCCCTGGGCGTGGGCCCCTATCTCGTGGACGACTTGGAGACCCCCCTGACGTGAGACCTACGCCAAAAATTCCTATAAATACAGAAACGTCCAGAAAATAACCTAGATCGGAAGTTCTGCCGCCGCAAACCTCTGTAGCCACGAGAAATAAATCTAGGCCCTCTCTGGCACCCTGCCGGAGGGGGCCATCATCACCGGAGGCCATGGAGGAGGATCCCGGAGGGGCCATCATCGCCATGAAGGCTAAGATCCAGAGGGAGAATCTGTCCCCATCCAGGGGGGAGGCCATGGAGGAGGAAGCACAAGGGGGAGAACCTCTCCTCCTCTCTCTCGGTGGAGCCGGAGTGCCATCGGGTGGGGAATCATCGCCGCGGTGATCGTCTTCATCAACATCACCATCCTCATCTCTTTTACGCGGTCCACTCTCCCGCACCCCGCTGTAATCCCTACTTGAACATGGTGCTTTATGCCACATATTATGATCCAATGATGTGTTGCCATCCTATGATGTTTTGAGTAGATATCCTTTGTCTTTGGGTTGATTGATGATCTAGATTGGTGTGAGTTGTATGTTTTATTTTGGTGCTGTCCTATGGTGCCCTCCGTGTCGCGCAAGCGTGAGGGATTCCCGCTGTAGGGTGTTGCAATACGTTCATGATTCGCTTATAGTGGGTTGCTTGAGTGACAAGCATAAACCCGAGTAAGGGGGTTGTTGCGTATGGGATAAAGGGGACTTGATGCTTTAATGCTATGGTTGGGTTTTACCTTAATGATCTTTAGTAGTTGCGGATGCTTGCTAGAGTTCCTATCATAAGTGCATATGATCCAAGAAGAGAAAGTATGTTAGCTTATGCCTCTCCCTCATATGAAATTGCAATAGTGATTACCGGTCTTGTTAACAATTGCCTAGGATAATTCCGCACACCGACCCATCATTATTCCACACTCGTTATTTATAATATTTAGTAATATATTCTAACTTAATGATAACAGAACCTATTTTTATGTTTTAGCTCTCCGATATCATGCAAAGCTATCCTCTTCATACCCACAACGTAGTTTTATTTCTCGTTTCTAGTTGGAAGCAAACGTTCGGTGTACGTAGAGTCGTATCAGTGGCAGATAGGACTTGAGAGAATATTGATCTTACCTTTAGCTCCTTGTTGGTTCGACACTCCATACTTATTACTTCCACCTTTGAGAATTGCTACGATGATTCCCTGCACTTGGGGATTATCACTACTCATGTCTATGGCTAGGAAACATAACCATCTTTGATTCAACGAGCTAGTCAAGTAGAGGCAAAATAGTGACACTCTGTTTTGTCTATGTATTCACACATGTACTAAGTTTCCTGTTAATACAATTCTAGCATGAATAATAAACATTTATCATGATATAAGGAAATATAAATAACAACTTTATTATTGCCTCTAGGGCATATTTCCTTCAGTCTCCCACTTGCACTAGAGTCAATAATCTAGATTACACAGTAATGATTCTAACACCCATGGAGTCTTGGTGCTGATCATGTTTGCTCGTGAGAGAGGCTTCGTATGTATCTTGCAAATCTCTATGTCTCCTTCCTTGACTTGATCGCGGATGGAATTGAAGCGTCTCTTGATGTGCTTGGTTCTCTTGTGAAATCTGGATTCCTTTGCCAAGGCAATTGCACCAGTATTGTCACAAAAGATTTTCATTGGACCCGATGCACTAGGTATGACACCTAGATCGGATATGAAATCCTTCATCCAGACTCCTTCATTTGCTGCTTCCGAAGCAGCTATGTACTCCGCTTCACACGTAGATCCCGCCACGACGCTTTGCTTAGAACTGCACCAACTGACAGCTCCACCGTTCAATACAAATATGTATCCGGTTTGTGACTTAGAGTCATCCGGATCAGTGTCAAAACTTGTACCGATGTAACCATTTACGACGAGCTCTGTGTCACCTCCATAAACGAGAAACATATCCTTAGTCCTTTTCAGGTATTTCATGATGTTCTTGACCGCTGTCCAGTGATCCACTCCTGGATTACTTTGGCACCTCCCTGCTAAACTAATAGCAAGGCACACATCAGCTCTGGTACACAGCATTGAATACATGATAGAACCTATGGCTGAAGCATAGGGAACACCTTTCGTTTTCACTCTATCTTCTGCTGTGGTCGGCCATTGAGTCTGACACAATTTCACACCTTGTAACACAGGCAAGAACCCTTTCTTTGCTTGATCCATTTTGAACTTCTTCAAAACTTTATCAAGGTATGTGCTTTGTGAAAGTCCAATTAAGCGTCTCGACCTATCTCTATACATCTTGATGCCCAATATATAAGCAGCTTCACCGAGGTCTTTCATTGAAAAACTCTTATTCAAGTATCCTTTTATGCTATCCAGAAATTCTATATCATTTCCAATCAACAATATGTCATCTACATATAATATCAGAAATGCTACAAAGCTCCCACTCAATTTCTTGTAAATATAGGCTTCACCAAAAGTTTGTATAAAACCATATGCTTTGATCACCTCATCAAAGCATATATTCCAACTCCGAGATGCTTGCACCAGTCCATAGATGGATCGCTGGAGCTTGCACACTTTGTTAGCACCTTTAGGATCGACAAAACCTTCTGGTTGCATCATATACAACTCTTCTTTAAGAAATGCGGCAATTGCTAACATGATTCGGACGGACTTAAGCATCGCTACGGGTGAGAAGGTCTCATCGTAGTGAACTCCTTGAACTTGTCGAAAACCTTTCGCAACAACTCGAGCTTTGTAGACAGTAACATTACCGTCAGCGTCAGTCTTCTTCTTGAAAATCCATTTATTCTCGATGGCTTGACGATCATCGGGCAAGTCAACCAAAGTCCACACTTTGTTCTCATATATGGATCCCATCTCAGATTTCATGGCCTCAAGCCATTTTGCGGAATCTGGGCTCATCATCGCTTCCTCATAGTTTGTAGGTTCGTCATGGTCAAGTAACATGACCTCCAGAACAGGATTACCGTACCACTCTGGTGCGGATCTTACTCTGGTTGACCTACGAGGTTTAGTAGTAACTTGATCTGAAGTTACATGATCATCATCATTAGCTTCCTCACTCATTGGTGTAGGAGTCACAGGAACAAATTTCTGTGATGAACTAGTTTCCAATAAGGGAGCAGGTACAGTTACCTCATCAAGTTCTACTTTCCTCCCACTCACTTCTTTCGAGAGAAACTCCTTCTCTAGAAACGATCCATTCTTAACAACGAATATCTTGCCTTCGGATCTGTGATAGAAGGTGTACCCAACAGACTCCTTTGGGTATCGTATGAAGACACATTTCTCCGATTTGGGTTCGAGCTTATCAGGTTGAAGCTTTTTCACATAAGCATCGCAGCCCCAAACTTTAAGAAACGACAATTTTGGTTTCTTGCCAAACCACAGTTCATAAGGTGTCGTCTCAACGGATTTAGATGGTGCCCTATTTAACGTGAATGCAGCCGTCTCAAAAGCATAACCCCAAAACGATAGCGGTAAATCAGTAAGAGACATCATAGATCGCACCATATCTAGTAAAGTACGATTACGACGTTCGGACACACCATTACGCTGTGGTGTTCCGGGTGGTGTGAGTTGCGAAACTATTCCGCATTGTTTCAAATGAAGACCAAACTCGTAACCCAAATATTCTCCTCCACGATCAGATCGTAGAAACATTATGTTCTTGTTATGATGATTTTCCACTTCACTCTGAAATTCTTTGAACTTTTCAAATGTTTTAGACTTATGTTTCATCAAGTAGATATACCCATATCTGCTCAAATCATCTGTGAAGGTGAGAAAAAAATGATACCCGCCGCGACCCTCAACATTCATCGGACCACATACATCAGTATGCATGATTTCCAACAAATCTGTTGTTCGCTCCATTGTTTCGGAGAACGGTGTTTTAGTCATCTTGCCCATGAGGCATGGTTCGCAAGTACCAAGTGATTCATAATCAAGTGATTCCAAAAGTCCAACAGAATGGAGTTTCTTCATGCGCTTTACACCAATATGACCTAAACGGCAGTGCCACAAATAAGTTACACTATCATTATCAACTCTGCATCTTTTGGCTTCAATATTATGAATATGTGTATCACTACTATCGAGATTCTGAAGGAAATATGCCTTAGAGGCAATAATAAAGTTATTATTTATTTCCTTATTTCATGATAAATGTTTATTATTCATGCTAGAATTGTATTATCCGGAAACTTAGTACATGTGTGGATACATAGACAAACAGAGTGTCACTAGTATGCCTCTACTTGACTAGCTCGTTGAATCAAAGATGGTTAAGTTTCCTAGCCACAGACACGGGTTGTCATTTGATTAACGGGATCACATCATTAGAGAATGATGTGATTGACTTGACCCATTCCGTTAGCCTAGCACTTGATCGTTTAGTATATTGCTATTGCTTTCTTCATGGCTTATACATGTTCCTATGACTATGAGATTATGCAACTCCCGGATACCGGAGGAACACTTTGTGTGCTACCAAACGTCACAACGTAACTGGGTGATTATAAAGGTGCTCTACAGGTGTCTCCGATGGTACTTGTTGAGTTGGCATAGATCGATATTAGGATTTGTCACTCCGATTGTCGGAGAGGTATCTCTGGGCCCTCTCGGTAATGCACATCACTATAAGCCTTGCAAGCAATGTGACTAATGAGTTAGTTGCGGGATGATTCATTACGGAACGAGTAAAGAGACTTGCCGGTAACGAGATTGAACTAGGTATTGAGATACCGACGATCAAATCTCGGGCAAGTAACATACCGATGACAAAGGGAACAACGTATGTTGTTATGCGGTTTGACCGATAAAGATCTTCGTAGAATATGTAGGAACCAATATGAGCATCCAGGTTCCGCTATTGGTTATTGACCGGAGATGAGTCTCGGTCATGTCTACATACTTCTCGAACCCGTAGGGTCCGCATGCTTAACGTTCTGTGACGATTTGTATTATGAGTTACGTGATTTGATGACCGAAGTTTGTTCGGAGTCCCGGAAGAGATTGGGGACATGACGAGGAGTCTCGAAATGGTCGAGATGTAAAGATCGATATATTGGAAGGCTATATTCGGACATCGGAAAGGTTCCGAGTGATTCAGGTATTTTTTGGAGTACCGGAGAGTTATGGGAATTCATATTGGGCCTTAATGGGCCATACGGGAAAGGAGAGAAAGGCCTCAAGGCTGGCCGCGCCCCTTCCCCATGGACTGGTCCGAATTGGACTAGGGAAAGGGGGCGCCCCCTTCCTTCCTTCTCCTTCTCCCTTCCCTTTTTCCTATTCCATGTGGGAGGTGGAATCCTACTAGGACTAGGACTAGGGAGTCCTAGTAGGACTCCACACTCTGGGCGCGCCCTATGAGGGCCGGCCTGCTCCTCCCTCCATCCTTTATATACGTGGCCAGGGGGCACCCCATAGGCACACAAGTTGATCATTGATCTCTTAGCCGTGTGTGGTGCCCCCCTCCACCATAATCCACCTCGGTCATATCGTCGTAGTGCTTAGGCGAAGCCCTGCGCCGGTAGCTTCATCTTCGTCATCATCATCACGCCATCGTGCTGACGAAGCTCTTCCTCGACACTCTGCTGGATCGTGAGTTCGTGGGACGTCACCGAGCCAAACGTGTGCAGATCGCGGAGGTGCCGTACTTTCGGTACTAGGATCGGTTGATCGTGAAGACGTACGACTACATCAACCGCGTTGTCATAACGCTTCCGCTTACGGTCTACGAGGGTACGTGGACAACACTCTCCCCTCTCGTTGCTATGCATCAACATGATCTTGCATGTGCGTAGGATTTTTTTGAAATTACTACGTTCCCCAACAATGGCATCAGAGCCAGGTTTATGCGAAGATGTTATATGCACGAGTAGAACACAAGTGAGTTGTGGGAGATAATAGTCATACTGCTTACCAGCATGTCATACTTTGATTCGGCGGTATTGTTGGATGAAGCGGCTCGGACCGACATTACGCGTACGCTTAAGCGAGACTGGTTCTACCAAGGTGCTTCGCACACAGGCGGCTGGCGGGTGTCAGTTTCTCTAACTTTAGTTGAATCGAGTGTGGCTACGCCCGGTCCTTGTTGAAGGTTAAAACAGCACATACTTGACAAAAAATCATTGTGGTTTTGATGCGTAGGTAAGAAAGGTTCTTGCTCATCCCGTAGCAGCCACTTAAAACTTGCAACAACAAAGTAGATGACGTCTAACTTGTTTTTGCAGGGCATGTTGTGATATGATATGGTCAAGACGTGATGATATATAAATTGTTGTATGAGATGATCATGTTTTGTTAAAGTTATCGGCAACTGGCAGGAGCCTTATGGTTGTCTCTTTATTGCATAAGATGCAAGTGCCATGTAATTGCTTTACTTTATCGCTATGCGATAGCAGTAGTTGCAAAAGCAATAGCTGGTGAGACGACCATGTGACGACATGTTGATAAAAGATCAAGATGATGGAGATCATGGTGTCATGCCGGTAACAATGGAGATCATAACAGTACTTTGGAGATGGAGATCAAAAGCACAAGATGATGATGGCCATATCATGTCACATATTTTGATTGCATGTGATGTTTATCTTTTATACATCTTATTTTGCTTAGTTCGGCGGTAGCTTTATAAGATGATCCCTTACTAAAATTCCAAGGTATAAGTGTTCTCCCTGAGTATGCACCGTTGCGACAGTTCTTCGTGCCGAGACACCACGTGATGATCGGGTGTGATAAGCTCTACGTTCACATACAACGGGTGCAAGCCAGTTTTGCACACGTAGAATACTCGGGTTAAACTTGACGAGCCTAGCATATGCTGATATGGCCTCGGAACACTGGAGACCGAAAGGTCGAGCGTGAATCATATAGTAGATATGATCAACATAGTGATGTTCACCATTGAAAACTACTCCATCTCACGTGATGATCGGACATGGTTTAGTTGATTTGGATCACGTGATCATTTAGATGACTAGAGGGATGTCTATTTAAGTGGGAGTTCTTAAGTAAGATGATTAATTGAACTTTAAATTTATCATGAACTTAGTCCTGGTAGTATTAGCATATCTATGTTGTAGATCAATAGCTCACGTTTAGCTCCCCTGTTTTATTTTTGATATGTTCCTAGAGAAAACTAAGTTGAAAGATGTTAGTAGCAATGATGCGGATTGGATCCGTGATCTGAGGATTATCCTCATTGCTGCACAGAAGAATTATGTCCTTGATGCACCGCTAGTGACAGACCGATTGCAGGAGCAGATGCAGACGTTATGAACGTTTGGCAAGCTTGATATGATGACTACTTGATAGTTTAGTGCACCATGCTTTACGTCTTATAATCGGGGCTTCAAAGACGTTTTGAACGCCACAGAGCATATGAGATGTTCCAAGAGTTGAAATTAGTATTTCAGACTCATGCCCATGTCGAAAGGTATGAGACCTTTGACAAGCACTTTGCCTACAAGATGGAGGAGAATTGCTCAGCTAGTGAGCATGTGCTCATAATGTCTGAGTACTACAATCACTTGAATCAAGTGGGAGTTAATCTTCCAGATAAGATAGTGATTGACAGAGTTCTCTAGTCACTATCACCAAGTTACTAGAACTTCCTGATGAACTATAATATGCAAGGGATAACGGAAACGATTCCCAAGCTCTTCGTGATGCTGAAATCGACGAAGGTAGAAATCAAGAAAAGCATCAAGTGTTGATGGTTGACAAGACCACTAGTTTCAAGAAAAGGGCAAAGGGAAGAAGGGGAACTTCAAGAAGAATGGCAAGCAAGTTGCTGCTCAAGTGAAGAAGCCCAAGTATGGACCTAAGCCTGAGACTATGTGCTTCTAATGCAAAGGGACTGGTCACTGGAAGCAGAACTGCCCCAAGTATTTGGCGGATAAGAAGGATGACAAAGTGAACAAAGGTATATTTGATATACATGTTATTGATGTGTACTTTACTAGTGTTTATAGCAACCCCTCAATATTTGATACTAGTTCAGTTGCTAAGATTAGTAACTCAAAACGGGATTTGCAGAATGAACAGAGACTAGCTAAGGGTGAAGTGACGATGTGTGTTGGAAGTGGTTGTAAGATTGATATGATCATCATCGCACACTCCCTATACTTTCGGGATTAGTGTTGAACCTAAATAAATGTTATTTGGTGTTTGCGTTAAGCATGAATATGATTTGATCATATTTATTGCAATACGGTTATTCATTTAAAGTCAGAGAATAATTGTTGTTCTGTTTACATGAATAAAACCTTCAATGGTCATACACCCAAGGTGAATGGTTTATTGAATCTCGATCGTAGTGATACACATATTCATAATACTGAAGCCAAAAGATGCAAAGTTAATAATGATAGTTGATGTCTACTACACAACCTTCTTCTTGTAGACGTTGTTGGGCCTCCAAGTGCAGAGGTTTGTAGGACAGTAGCAAATTTCCCTCAAGTGGATGACCTAAGGTTTATCAATCCGTGGGAGGCATAGGATGAAGATGGTCTCTCTCAAGCAACCCTGCAACCAAATAGCAAAGAGTCTCTTGTGTCCCCAACACACCCAATACAATGGTAAATTGTATAGGTGCACTAGTTCGGCGAAGAGATGGTGATACAAGTGCAATATGGATAGTAGATATAGGTTTTTGTAATCTGAAAATATAAAAACAGCAAGGTAACTATTGATAAAAGTGAGCACAAACGGTATTGCAATGCTAGGAAACATGGCCCAAGGTTCACACTTTCACTAGTGCAAGTTCTCTCAACAATAATAACATAACTGGATCATATAACTATCCCTCAACATGCAACAAAGAGTCACTCCAAATTCACTAATAGCGGAGAACAAACAAAGAGATTATTGTAGGGTACGAAACCACCTCAAAGTTATTCTTTCTGATCGATCTATTCAAGAGTCCGTAGTAAAATAACACGAAGCTATTCTTTCCGTTCGATCTATCCTAGAGTTCGTACTAGAATAACACCTTAAGACACAAATCAACCAAAACCCGAATGTCACCTAGATACTCCAATGTCACCTCAAGTATCCGTGGGTATGATTATATGATATGCATCACACAATCTCAGATTCATCTATTCAACCAACACAAAGAACTTCAAAGAGTGCCCCAAAGTTTCTACCGGAGAGTCAAGACGAAAACATGTGCCAACCCCTATGCATAAGTTCACAATGTTACGGAACCCGCAAGTTGATCACCAAAACATACATCAAGTAGATCACGTGATATCCCATTGTCACCACAGATAAGCACATGCAAGACATACATCAAGTGTTCTCAAATCCTTAAAGACTCAATCCGATAAGATAACTTCAAAGGGAAAACTCAATCCATTACAAGAGAGTAGAGGGGGAGAAACATCATAAGGTCCAACTATAATAGCAAAGCTCGCGATACATCAAGATCATACCACCTCAAGAACACGAGAGAGAGAGACAGAGAGAGATCAAACACATAGCTACTGGTACATACCCTCAGCCCCGAGGGTGAACTACTCCCTCCTCGTCATGGAGAGCGCCGGGATGATGAAGATGGCCACCGGTGAGGGATCCCCCCACCGGCAGGGTGCCGGAACAGGGTCCCGATTGGTTTTTGGTGGCTACAGAGGCTTGCGGCGGCGGAACTCCCGATCTATTGTGCCCTTCGATGTTTTTAGGGTATATGGATATATATAGGCGAAAGAAGTCGGTTAGGGGAGCCACGAGGGGCCCACGAGGGTGGGGGGCGCGCCTAGGGGGTAGGGCGTGCCTCTCTGCCTCGTGGCTTCCTCGAAGCTTCCCTGACGTGTACTCCAAGTCTCCTGGATTGCTTCCGTTCCAAAAATAACTCTCCCGAAGGTTTCATTCCGTTTGGACTCCGTTTGATATTCCTTTTCTAAGAAACACTGAAATAGGCAAGAAAACAACAGTTTGGGCTGGGCCTCCGGTTAATAGGTTAGTCCAAAAAATAATATAAAGTGTATAATAAAGCCCTTTAAACATCCAAAACAGAATATATAATAGCATGAATACTTCATAAATTATAGATACGTTAGAGACGTATCAATAGTGCAACTTATTTGTGGCACCGCCGTTTAGGTCATATTGGTGTAAAGCGCATGAAGAAAATCCATGTTGATGGGCTTTTGGAATCACTTGATTATGAATCAGTTGATGCTTGCGAACCATGCCTCATGGGCAAGATGACTAAGACTCCGTTCTCCAGAACAATGGAGCGAGCAACAGACTTGTTGGAAATAATACATACTGATATATGCAGTCCGATGAGTGTTGAGGCTCGCGGCTGGTATAATTATTTTCTGACCTTCACAGATAATTTGAGCAGATAAGGGTATATCTACTTGATGAAACATAAATCTGAAACATTTGAAAAGTTTAAATAATTTCAGAGTGAAGTGGAAAATCATCGTAACAAGAAAATAAAGTTTTTTACGATCTGATCGTGGAGGAGAATATTTGAATTACGAGTTTGGTCTTGATTTGAAACAATGCATAATAGTTTCGCAACTCACGCCACCTCGAACACCACAGCATAATGGTGTGTCCGAACATCGTAACCATACTTTATTAGATATGGTGCAATCTATGATGTGTCTTACCGATTTACCACTATCATTTTGGGGTTATGCATTAGAGACAGCTGCATTCGCGTTAAATAGGGCACCATCTAAATCCATTGAGACGACACCATATGAACTGTGGTTTGGCAAGAAATCAAAGTTGTCATTTCTTAAAGTTTGGGGTTGCGATGCTTATGTGAAAAAGTTTCATCCTGATAAGCTCAAACCCAAATCGGAGAAATGTGTCTTCATAGGATACCCAAAGGAGACAGTTGGGTACACCTTCTATCACAGATCCGAAGGCAAGACATTCGTTGCTAAGAATGGATTCTTTCTAGAGAAGGAGTTTCTCTCGAAAGAAGTGAGTGGGAGGAAAGTAGAACTTGATGAGGTAACTGTACCTGCTCCCTTATTGGAAAGTAGTTCATCACAGAAATCTGTTCCTGTGACTCCTACACCAATTAGTGAGGAAGTTAATGATGATGATCATGTAACTTCAGATCAAGTTACTACCGAACCTCGTAGAGGTCAACCAGAGTGAGATCCGCACCAGAGTGGTACGGTAATCCTGTTCTGGAGGTCATGTTACTTGACCATGACGAACCTACGAACTATGAGGAAGCGATGATGAGCCCAGATTCCATGAAATGGCTTGAGGCCATGAAATCTGAGATGGGATCCATGTATGAGAACAAAGTGTGGACTTTGGTTGACTTGCCCGATGATCGGCAAGCCATAGAAAATAAATGGATCTTCAAGAGGAAGACGGACGCTGATAGTAGTGTTACTATCTACAAAGCTAGACTTGTCAAAAAAGGTTTTTGACAAAGTTCAAGGTGTTGACTACGATGAGATTTTCTCGCTCGTAGCAATGCTTAAAGTCTGTCTGAATCATGTTAGCAAATTGCCACATTTTATGAAATCTGGCGAATGGATGTCAAAACTACATTCCTTAATAGAAATGTTAAAGAAGTGTTGTATATGATGCAACCAGAAGGTTTTGTCGATCATAAAGGTGCTAACAAAATGTGCAAGCTCCAGGGATCCATCTATGGACTGGTGCAAGCATCTCGGAGTTGGAATATACGCTTTGATGAGTTGATCAAAGCATATAGTTTTATACAGACTTGCGGTGAAGCCTGTATTTATAAGAAAGTGAGTGGGAGCACTACATCATTTCTGATAAGTATATGTGAATGACATATTGTTGATCGGAAATAATGTAGAATTTTCTGGAAAGCATAAAGGAGTTTTTGAAAGGAGTTTTTCAAAGAAAGACCTCGGTGTAGCTCCTTACATATTGAGCATCAAGATCTATAGAGATAGATCAAGACGCTTGATAAGTTTTTCGATGAGTACATACCTTGACAAGATTTTGAAGTAGTTCAAAATGGAACAGTCAAAGAAAGAGTTCTTGCCCGTGTTGCAAGGTGTGAAATTGAGTAAGACTCAAAGCCCGACCACGGCAGAAGATAGAAAGAGAATGAAAGTCATTCCCTATGCCTCAGCCATAGGTTCTATAAAGTATGCCATGCTGTGTACCAGATCTATTGTATACCCTACACTGAGTTTGGCAAGGGATTACAATAGTGATCTAGGAGATCACTGGACAGCGGTCAAAATTATCCTTAGTGGAATAAGGATATGTTTCTCGATTATGGAGGTGACGAAAGGTTCGTCGTAAAGGGTTACGTCGATGCAAGTTTTGACACTGATCCAGATGACTCTAAGTCTCAATCTGGATACATATTGAAAGTGGGAGCAATTAGCTAGAGTAGCTCCGTACAGAGCATTGTTGACATAGAAATTTGCAAAATACATACGGATCTGAATATGGCAGACCTGCTGACTAAACTTCTCTCACAAGCAAAACATGATCACACCTTAGTACTCTTTGGGTGTTAATCACATGCCGATGTGAACTAAGATTACTGACTCTAGTAAACCTTTTGAGTGTTGGTCACATGGCGATGTGAACTATGGGTGTTAATCACATGGTGATGTGAACTATTGGTGTTAAATCATATGGCGATGTGAACTAAATTGTTGACTCTAGTGCAAGTGGGAGATTGAAGGAAATATGCCCTAGAGGCAAAAATAAAGTTATTATTTATTTCCTTATTTCATGATAAATGTTTATTATTCATGCTAGAATTGTATTAACCGGAAACTTAGTACATGTGTGGATACATAGACAAACAGAGTGCCACTAGTATGCCTCTACTTGACTAGCTCATTGAATCAAAGATGGTTAAGTTTCCTAGCCATAGACATGAGTTGTCATTTGATTAATGTGATCACATCATTAGAGAATGATGTGATTGACTTGACCCATTCCATTAGCTTAGGACTTGATCGTTTAGTATATTGCTATTGCTTTCTTCATGACTTATACATGTTCCTATGACTATGAGATTATGCAACTCCCGGATACCGGAGGAACACTTTGTGTGCTACCAAACGTCACAACGTAACTGGGTGATTATAAAGGTGCTCTACAGGTGTCTCCGATGGTACTTGTTGAGTTGGCATAGATCGAGATTAGGATTTGTCGCTCCGATTGTTGGAGAGGTATCTCTGGGCCTCTCGGTAATGCACATCACTATAAGCCTTGCAAGCAATGTGACTAATGAGTTAGTTGCGGGATGATGCATTACAGAACGAGTAAAGAGACTTGCCGGTAACGAGATTGAACTAGCTATTGAGATACTGACGATTGAATCTCGGGCAAGTAACATACCGATGACAAAGGGAACAACGTATGTTGTTATGCGGTTTGACCGATAAAGATCTTCGTAGAATATGTAGGAACCAATATGAGCATCCAGGTTCCGCTATTGGTTATTGACCGGAGATGAGTCTTGGTCATGTCTACATACTTCTCGAACCCGTAGGGTCCGCACGCTTAACGTTCTGTGACGATTTGTTTTATGAGTTATGTGATTTGATGACCGAAGTTTGTTCGGAGTCCTGGATGAGATCAGGGACATGATGAGGAGTCTCGAAATGGTCGAGACGTAAAGATCAATATATTGGAAGGCTATATTCGGACATCGGAAAGGTTCCGAGTGATTCGGGTATTTTTCGGAGTACCGAAGAGTTACGGGAATTCGTATTGGGCCTTAATGGGCCATACGGGAAAGGAGAGAAAGGCCTCAAGGGTGGCCATGCCCCTTCCCCAAGGACTGGTCCAAATTGGACTAGGGAAAGGGGGCGCCCCCTTCCTTCCTTCTCCTTCTCCCTTCCCTTTTTCCTATTCCATGTGGGAGGTGGAATCCTACTAGGGCTAGGGAGTCCTAATAGGACTCCACACTTTGGGCGCGCCCTATGAGGGCCGGCCTCCTCCTCCCTCCATCCTTTATATACATGGCCAGGGGCACCCCATAGACACACAAGTTGATCATTGATCTCTTAGCCGTGTGCGGTGCACCCCTCAACCATAATCCACCTCGGTCATATCGTCGTAGTGCTTAGACGAAGCCCTGCGCCGATAGCTTCATCATCATCGTCATCACGCCGTCGTGCTGACGAAGCTCTCCCTCGACACTCTGCTGGATCGTGAGTTTGTCGGACGTCACCGAGCCGAACGTGTGCAGATCGCGGAGGTGCCGTACTTTCGATACTAGGATCGGTCGATCGTGAAGACGTACGACTACTTCAACCGCATTGTCATAACGCTTCCACTTTCGGTCTACGAGGGTACGTGGACAACACTCTCCCCTCTCGTTGCTGTGCATCACCATGATCTTGCGTGTGCGTAGGAATTTTTTTAAAATTACTACGTTCCCCAACAGATTCAACATAAATAGACCACTCTACAAGGGTGCATGACCATAAAAGATATTACTCATATAAATAGAACAACCATTATTCTCTGATTTAAATGAATAACCGTCTCACATCAAACAAGATCCAGATATAATGTTCATGCTCAATGCTGGCACCAATTAACAATTATTCAGGTCTAAAACTAATCCCGAAGGTAGATGTAGAGGTAGCGTGCCGACCGTGATCACATCGACTTTGGAACTATTTCCCACGCGCATCGTCACCTCGTCCTTAGCCAATCTTCGCTTAATCCGTAGTCCCTGTTTCGAGTTGCAAATATTAGCAACAGAAACAGTATCAAATACCCAGGCACTACTGCGAGCATCAGTAAGGTACACATCAATAACATGTATATCACATATACCTTTGTTCACCTTGCCATCCTTCTTATCCGCCAAATACTTGGGGCAGTTCCGCTTCCAGTGACCAGTCCCTTTGTAGTAGAAGCACTCAGTCTCAGGCTTAGGTCCAGACTTGGGCTTCTTCACTTGAGCAGCAACTTGTTTGCCGTTCTTCTTGAAGTCCCCCTTCTTCCCTTTACCCTTTTTCTTGAAATTGGTGGTCTTGTTGACCATCAACACTTGATGCTCCTTCTTGATTTATACCTCCGCAGCCTTTAGCATTGCGAAGAGCTCTGGAATTGTCTTATCCATCCCTTGCATATTATAGTTCATCACGAAGCTCTTGTAGCTTGGTGGCAGTGATTGAAGAATTCTGTCAATGACACTATCATCAGGAAGATTAACTCCCAGTTGAATCAAGTGATTGTTATACCCAGACATTTTGAGTATATGCTCACTGACAGAGCTATTCTCCTCCATCTTGCAGCTGTAGAACTTATTAGAGACTTCATATCTATCAATCCGGGCATTTGCTTGAAATATTAACTTCAACTCCTGGAACATCTCATATGCTCCATGACGTTCAAAACGTCGTTGAAGTCCCGGTTCTAAGCCGTAAAGCATGGCACACTGAACTATCGAGTAGTCATCAGCTTTGCTCTGCCAGATGTTCATAACATCTGGCGTTGCTCCTGCAGCGGGTTTGGCACCTAGCGGTGCTTCCAGGATGTAATTCTTCTGTGCAGCAATGAGGATAATCCTCAAGTTACGGACCCAGTCCGTGTAGTTGCTACCATCATCTTTCAACATAGCTTTCTCTAGGAACGCATTAAAATTCAACGGAACAACAGCACGGGCCATCTATCTAGAACAACATAGACATGCAAAATACTATCAGGTACTAAGTTCATGATAAATTAAAGTTCAATTAATCAAATTACTTAAGAACTCCCACTTAGATAGACATCCCTCTAATCATATAAGTGATCACATGATCCATATCAACTAAACCATGTCCGATCATCACGTGAGATGGAGTAGTTTTCAATGGTGAACATCACTATGTTGATCATATCTACTATATGATTCACGCTCGACCTTTCAGTCTCAGTGTTCCGAGGCCATATCTGCATATGCTAGGCTCGTCAAGTTTAACCCAAGTATTCTGCGTGTGCAAAACTGGCTTGCACCCGTTGTATGTGAACGTAGAGCTTATCACACCCGATCATCACATGTCTCGGCACAACGAACTTCCGCAACGGTGCATACTCAGGGAGAACACTTATACCTTGAAATTTAGTGAGGGATCATCTTATAATGCTACCGACGAACTAAGCAAAATAAGATGCATACAAGATAAACATCACATGGAATCAATATAAGTGATATGATATGGCCATCATCATCTTGTGCCTTTGATCTCCATCTCCAAAGCACCATCATGATCACCATCGTCACCGGCGCGACACCTTGATCTCCATCGTAGCATCGCTGTCGTCTCGCCAACTATTGCTTCTACGACTATTGCTACCGCTTAGTGATAAAGTAAAGCAATTACATGGCGATTGCGTTTCATACAATAAAGCGACAACCATATGGCTCCTGTCAGTTGCCGATAACTCTGTTACAAAACATGATTATCTCATACAATAAAATTTAGCATCATGTCTTGACCATATCACATCACAACATTCCCTGGAAAAACAAGTTAGACGTCCTCTACTTTATTGTTGCAAGTTTTACGTGGCTGCTACGGGCCGAGCAAGAGCTGTTCTTACCTACGCATCAAAACCACAACGATATTTCGTCAAGTATGTGCTGTTTTAACCTTTAACAAGGACCGGGCGTAGCCACACTCGATTCAACTAAAGTTGGAGAAACTGACACCCGCCAACCACCTGTGTGCGAAGCACGTCGGTAGAAGCAGTCTTGCGTAAGCATACGCGTAATGTCGGTCTGGGCCGCTTCATCCAACAATATCGCCGAATCAAAGTATGACATCCTGGTAATATCGCCCACAACTCACTTGTGTTCTACTCGTGCATATAACATCTACGCATAAACCTGGCTCGGATGCCACTGTTGGGAAACATAGTAATTTCAAAAAAATTCCTACGCACACGCAAGATCATGGTGATGCATAGCAACGAGAGGGGAGAGTGTTGTCTACGTACCCTCGTAGACCGTAAGCGGAAGCGTTATGACAACGCGGTTGATGTAGTCGTACGTCTTCACGATCGACCGATCCTAGCACCGAAGGTACGACACCTCCGCGATCTGCACACGTACGACTCGGTGACGTCCCACGAACTCACAATCCAGCAGAGTATCGGGGAAGAGCTTTGTCAGCACGACGGCGTCATGACGGTGATTATGAAGCTACCGACGCAGGGCTTCGCATAAGCACTACGACGATATGACCGATGTGGATTATCGTGGAGGGGGGCACCGCACACGGCTAAAAACAAT
This sequence comes from Triticum aestivum, assembly GCF_018294505.1. Classification (NCBI taxonomy): domain Eukaryota; kingdom Viridiplantae; phylum Streptophyta; class Magnoliopsida; order Poales; family Poaceae; genus Triticum; species Triticum aestivum. Next base: position 474,708,706 of record NC_057811.1, read on the forward strand.
GTCTGTTGTGCTTCTAGGGTGCCCCCTGCCCCCGTATATAAAGGAGCAAGGGGGAGGCCGGCCGGCCTTGGGGCGCGCCAAGGAGGGGGAGGAGTCCTCCTCCTAGTAGGAGTAGGACTCCCCCTCTCCTAGTCCAACTAGAAGGAGGAAGGGGGAAGGAAAGAGAAGGAGAGGGAGAGGGAAAGAGAGGCCGCGCCCCCTCCCCTAGTCCAATTCGGACTCCCCTTGGGAGGGGGCGCGCCACCTCCTGGGCTGCTGCCCTCTCTCTCCCCTAAGGCCCACTAAGGCCCAATACTTCTCCGGGGGGGTTCCGGTAACCCCTCCGGCACTCCGTTTTTCTCTGAAATCACCCGGAACACTTCCAGTGTCCGAATATAGCCGTCCAATATATCGATCTTTATGTCTCGACCATTTCGAGACTCCTCGTCATGTCCGTGATCATATCCGGGACTCCGAACTACCTTCGATACATCAAAACACATAAATTCATAATACCGATCGTCACCGAACTTTAAGCGTGCGGACCCAACGGGTTCGAGAACTATGAAGACATGACCGAGACTCCTCTCCGGTCAATAACCAATAGCGGAACCTGGATGCTCATATTGGTTCCTACATATTCTACGAAGATCTTTATCGGTCAAACCGCATAACAACATACGTTGTTCCCTTTGTCAACGGTATTTTACTTGCCCGAGATTCGATCGTCGGTATCTCAATACCTAGTTCAATCTCGTTACCGGCAAGTCTCTTTACTCGTTCCGTAATGAATCATCCCGCAACTAACTCATTAGTTACATTGCTTGCAAGTCTTATAGTGATGTGCATTACCGAGAGGGCCCAGAGATACCTCTCCGACAATCGGAGTGACAAATCCTAATCTTGATCTATACCAACTCAACAAGTACCATCGAAGACACCTGTAGAGCACCATTATAATCACCCAGTTACGTTGTGACGTTTGGTAGCACATAAAGTGTTCCTCCGGTATTCGGGAGTTGTATAATCTCATAGGGATAGGAAACATGTATAAGTTATGAAGAAAGCAATAGCAATATACTAAACGATCAAGTGCTAAGCTAACGGAATGGGTCAAGTCAATCACATCATTCTCTAATGATGTGATCCCGTTAATCAAATGACAGCTCATGTCTATGGCTAGGAAACATAACCATCTTTGATTCAACGAGCTAGTCAAGTAGAGGCAAACTAGTGACACTCTGTTTGTCTATGTATTCACACATGTACTAAGTTTCCGGTTAATACAATTCTAGCATGAATAATAAACATTTATCATGATATAAGGAAATACAAACAACAACTTTATTATTGCCTCTACGGAATATTTCCTTCAATACGTTCGTTCACGAGCACGCCAGCACTAAACGCAACGCCGGGCAAGCTCCTCCCGTCCGCCCACTATTTAAACAAGGGCAGACATCGGGCAAGAATCGCACCACTCCGCCGCTTCCCCATCTCCTTCTTCTCCGTTTTCTCCACAACAGTTCTCCGGCATAAAAGCCGGCTGGCTGGACCACCGAGCCCGACGGATACGAGCGAGGCAGCTCGCTGCTCCACCTCCCTTGCCTAGCCCGATGGAGCAAGTTGCCACCCCAAGCCGGGTCGTAGTTCAGTAGCTCACCGTTCCAAGCCATCTCACGGAGGAGTGACGAGTTGCTCCAGGCCGGCACGACGGAGACCATGGCAGCACAGGCTTCGTCGCCTCAAATGCCTGCGACCGCGCCATCGGTCGTCGACGCGTGCGTACCCTCGGCATGCAGGCAGAGAAAGAACCCGGCTATGCAGATGTTGACGAGGTGGCGGCCCACACGTCCGCGCCCGCCGCCATCATTGGGGAGAAGTAGAACACGGAAGGCCGCCGCCGCTTGGGTCCCTGAAAGGCCATCGTCGGTGACCTAGCCGATTCTTCTTTATCTCAGACCATCCTGGGCACCCGTCTGAGAACCACAGAAGCACCCCACTCCTCCGGATGAAGCAACCTCTTTGCCACTCCGATGAGCGGCGTAGTCGGACATAGGGAAGATACGGGGGAAGAATATGCCTCCGGCCTCCGGGACTCCCGACAGTTCGGTTAGCGGGCTGCCGGGTATGGGGAAGACAAAAGGATCCTCTGCGGCCGGCCGTAGACTAGTGTAGTGTATTCATAATGTGGGATTGGAGCTCCGCACATAGTTTTACCTTTTTAGTTTAAAATATGTCCAAAATATGACCGTTTTCATCCGGTTTGTATGAAATTCATCATTTTTATATGAAATCCTGCCGAGTTTGTGTGGATTTCATCCAGTTTGTTGGCCGCCTTCCCCATCCGTGTCCGCGGACTAATCCCCCTGACCTCAGACGGGCGGGGGAGAAAATTTGCGGCTTGCTGTTGAAGATTCCCTTAAATATGCATATCAAGTAGTACATGCATATTTACAAAACCACCAAAATAAATAAAAGAATGGGCGAATTTAGCACTGAGTACTCCCAAGAAATGCATGCATGCATGCCAGTAGCACTTCATGAGTCAGATGTTCAAAGATTTCCTAGCCCGAATGCAAAATAAATTTTGTTTCTCAATTTTTTTCTCTTTTTTCTTTTTTTATTTGGGCTGTCTCTGCAACTAATTAGTTTGACTGTTTCTTCGCTAGCCAGCCAGCCTACCTAATCAATCCAAGTTTGCGTCATGATCACTTAGGATCCACCAGAACAGGTCCGAAGTAGCAGTGAAGTACACATATTTATCACCACTTTATGGTCGCCTTCCTTTTTTACTTTAGGCCCTAGCTTGCTCAATCGGAAAACTTTTTGGCCTGCTTTTTCTGGAACTTTAGTCCACACCAAAGGCGAAAGCTCCCTGATCTACCGATAATATCATTCATGTCGATCGATCCTACAGTGATTAATCTTTGCGACATCGTTATAATCGCAAGATTAGACGAATCGACGAGACAGCTCCCATGCCGTTAGTTAGCTTGCTCTCGCCGCCTTCCTTCCTCTTCCTGGCGTCGTCGATGTCTCCATCGCGGGTGATTGGGATGTGACACCTTACATTACATGGGGTTCGGCTAGCTATCTCACAACACACACGCACATATCGTCACGAAAAATACACTTGTGTTGCCCATCGACAGATCAATCAATCAATGCAAGTAATTATTCCGCATGATTAACCCGCACGTTTTTTATTTACAAACCCAGATCCATCGTGTCACGTTGATTTAGGTTTAGTTCGTTAATTCGGCCTGTCCACGGATCAGGGGTGTTGCGTGGCACGTCACCCGTCCATCTGTCCGGCCGGCTATATTTTTTTAATTGTTTGGATTGATTATCATATAAAAAGGCTTTCGCCCCGCTTTATATATGAAGCAATGACCAACAACAAACCGATACAAACGCATGCCACAACACGCGCACACACCCAAGGCAAGACCGCAAGATACATAGGCGCTGAGCGCAGCAACACCATCCCAAGCACTACAAGAGAAGCCGGGTCCTCGACCGTGAACATGCCACCGCGAAGAGATGAAGCCACATACGACGAACCGTGGGCTCCAAGGCGGCGCCTTCATGAAGGAAACGACACCGGAGCGCCGCCACGGCCCGCCCCGAGGGTCAGAGTTTTCCCTGGAGCAACACGACGGGCAATTGATTGCCGCGACGACGCCTTCAGGACGGGAACGAGATTCGCCGCCGCCGGTCCGTCCGAAGATAGAACAGGTTTTCACGCCGGCCAATACTCACCACCACCGAACGCCACACCCCGGTGACCATGCCGCCCACACGACCATGGTCACCGGGCAGCACCAAGCCCCGGGCTCCGCCCAAGAGCACCGCGACACCACCATCAGGGCCGCCGCCCCGGCATCCAAGACCTCGATGCCACCTCACCCGCCACCCACCGCTACCCCCACCAAAGAGACGAGAGGAAAGGCCCCGCCTTTAGCACTCCTGAGCTGCCCCCAGCGCCGAGACCCACTAGGCCGGCCAAAACTGGCCTCCATTGGCCCGTCCTGCCGCCGAGCGCGAGACGAGCTCGGTCCTGCTGCCGGGCGCGAGACGAGTCCGGTCCCGCTTCCGGGCGCGAGATGGTCGGTCCTGCTGCCGGGCGCGAGACGAGTCCGGTCCTGCTGTCGGGCGCGAGACGAGGTCGGTCCTGCTGCCGGGCGCGAGATGAGCGATGAATCACAACTGGGGGAGGGCCAGCCCTTTGATGAAGGTAGTGCCTGAACGACAAGGAGAGGAATTGAAGGTCGGCAGGGGCGCTCACCAACCGGCCGACACCGAAGAAGTCCGGCCGCCGCCGTGAGATGACCCCGACCACCGCCGTGAGCCACCACCACGCCGTGGCAGCCCACATCCACGCCGGGACCCCGAGGGACTGCTCCGAGCCCCCCGCCGACGGCCATGTGCCAGATCCAAGGAGCAGGCCGGCAACCGCCGCCGGCCCCTCCCGAAGCCGCGACCTTGATGAGTGTCGGTGTCAAAACCGGCGGATCTCGGGTAGGGGGTCCCGAACTGTGCGTCTAGGATCGATGGTAACAGGAGATGAGGGACACGATGTTTACCCAGGTTCGGGCCCTCTCTATGGAGGTAATACCCTACTTCCTGCTTGATTGATCTTGATGAATATGAGTGTTACAAGAGTTGATCTATCACGAGATCGTAATGGCTAAACCCTAGAAGTTTAGCCTATGTGAATATGGTAATGAGTCTCTCCCTATCCGGACTACGCTCTCCGGTTTATATAGACACCAGAGAGATCTAGGGTTACATGGAGTCGGTTACATCAGAGGGAATCTTCACAGTTGGTCGCCAAGCTTGCCTTCCATGCCAAGGAAAGTCCAATCGGGACACGGGTATAGTCTTCGGCCTTCATATCTTCACAGCCCATCAGTCCGGCCCAATGAATAACAGGCCGGACGCCCGAGGACCCCTTAGTCCAGGACTCCCTCAGTAGCCCCTGAACCTGGTTTCAATGACGAGGAGTCCGGCGCGCAGATTGTCTTCGGCATTGCAAGGCGGGTTCCCCTTTTTCCGAACTCCAAGATAGTCTTCGGATGCGATGATTGTATCCGGACCTGTTACACACACCGTACACAACCGTAGAGAGAATATAATATTTGCACGAATCTAATCTGTTGACAGCTTTTTTACAACACGACATCACATCTGTCCGGTCATGATTTCGAACCGTTTTTCATCTGCCATCCCATGTTTCGAGACGCGGTCGCTATTGGCACGTCCTGTCGAAGCAGAGATCGTGCCCCCTTATTGTGGGATTCTCATCAATGCGGGCGTGGGCGACCCAACCGTGCCGTTTGCACGGCCCTTGGGAATAGGCGAGTTTAAGGCGAGTGGGGAGGCGCTTGACATTCATGGCCTTTATAAGGGAAGGATTCCCTTTCTTTACCCACACCTTGGTTCCTCCTCAGCCCTTCCGTCCCTGAGCTCCAGCGCCCAAGCTTTAGCTTTTCCCTTCTTCGAGAAAGCACTCCAAAGATGTCTGGATCCGGAGCTGGAGGTAAGTGGATGGCTTCTTTCGTCAAGAAGAAGGATATCAAGGAGCTCCGGGAGGCCGGATATCTGCCCAAGTAGATCACTCATCGACTCCCGGCCAAGGGACAGATCGTCCCTACTCCCGAGCCCCACGAGAGGGTTGTGTTTGTTACACATTTCGTCCGCGGGCTGGGGTTCCCTCTTCACCCATTCGTCCGTGGGTTGATGTTTTACTACGGGCTGGATTTTCATGACCTAGCCCCCAACTTCATCCTCAACATTTCGGCATTTATCGTCATTTGTGAGGCTTTTATCCGCATCCCACCTCACTTCGGCCTGTGGCTGAAGACCTTCAATGTGAGGCCGAAAGTAGTGAGCGGTCAACAGGAAGAGTGCGGAGGCGCTATGGTGGGAAAGATGCCCAACGTCACTTGGCCCGAAGGCTCATTTGCGGAGACGGTGAAGGGGTGGCAATCAGGGTGGTTCTACATCACCGAGCCGCGCGACGCCAACTGGGCCGCGGCCCCCGAATTCCGATCCGGAATCCCGATGCGGCTCACCTCCTGGCAAGAGAGGGGCCTAACCTGGGGTCCTTCGGATGAGCTGACTGGGCTCCAGACGTGCGTCCAGAACATGATAGATAGGAAAATCAAGCTTGTCAACATGGTCCAGGTCATGCTCATTCGTTGGGTCCTTTCGTGCCAACGTTGGACTTGCTATCTGTGGGAGTATGATCCGGCCAAGCACCAGACGCTGCAAGAGCTCTTCGGCACGACGCACGAAGACATCTGGAGAGTGCTTTTTAAGGCCGGCGAGACGCCGCCGCCTATGACTGAGGATCGCGGGCTTAGCTTAAAGCGCCAAGCTAATTCGGTAAGTGATTCCATGTTTTCAAAGCATATCTTTTACTGGCATATTTTGAGGTAAAGCCTAAGCTTTCCTATCCATGTTTTCAGGCCTGAATCAAGGTGGCTGAGGAGATTAACTGTCCGGCTCCGCTGCCCGAAGACCAAGGATTTCCATTACTGGAGAAGATGCTGTTCCCTGCACCTTATGAGGTGCTGGAGAAGACGGCTAAGAAGGCAGCCAAAGGGGCCAAAAGGGGCCTTCACCGTAAAGGCACTCCGGACGTGACGTCCGGAAGCGAGACTTCCTCTTCGTCCGCTGACGACGACGATGAAGAGGAAGAAGAAAACGACTCCCCACCTGAAGTGGGGAGGAAGAAGAGAGCGGCCCCCACAAGTCCGGAGGCGAAAGCGCCTAAGAGGGTTAAAGGCTCCCTCGCGGATAACTCCGCGTGGGATGTTGACAGTAGTCCAGAGCGACCTCGCCAGACCAAGCCTCGGGCCGCCTCGTAAGTACCAGAATCCGCAAACGTATGGCCTTCCTGGTTTGTAATATTGACATATTGTAAGCTTTGTCACTGCAGTCCGACACGCGATGGCTCCCCGCGATCCTCGACAGAGGATTCGCTGGACTCGAAGGAGATGGCTAGCATGTCTCCGCCACCTGCTCATTCCGTCTCACCCAAGGGTGATGACGAGGTGGTGTCCAGAAAGACTTTCCCAAGCCGGGGGGAGATTCCGGAGATCATCGGGGTGACGCCCCAGGATGACTCTTCGGCCGCCGGACATACGGGGGGAAAAGTCCGCATGGGGACTGGTGACGGGGCCCGAGTTCCCTTCGGACCTCAGCCGGATACCATTCCGGAGACCTACACGGCTCCAGGATCCAGCGAACGACATTCCCTACAAGGAGGGAGTGTGCCTGTTCCACCGGTGACCTCTGTCCGACCAGAGGCACCGAATAATCTGCTGGAGGCGCTACGAGGCGCCTCTATTGTGGATGAACATCATGTCCTTATGGACACGGTGATAGAGAAGGTTCAGTTCGTCAAAAGCGGAATGACCGAAGCCTGCAATAGCCTTCTAACGGGCTTTGAGGTAAGTAATGTGATTGTAGGAAAAATATCACAGTATAGACAGTAGCCCCTGATGCTATGTTTGGTGTTCGGGAAGAAAAGCCGAACAGAGGATCAAGAATAAGTATCGCAGGAGTCTAACATGAGTTGTCTATGTGAATAAGTAGGTATCGCTGCAGGCTGCCACTGCTCATGCTGTGGAGGTCTCCGGACTGAAGCAGAAACTGGAGCGGGCCGAGGAGGAGCTCGGCCTCGTGAAGAAGCAGCTGGAGGATAGCCAAGGTATGCAGCAACCTGTGGGTATATTTCGAAAAAATGAATAGTCCGACCGGACTAAAGTGTCATAAACTTTATTAGGGGCCACGACCGAGGTGGCAACCCTTAAGAAGGCGCTAGCCGAGGCCGAGGACAAAGCGGCCAAGGAACGCGCCTCGTGCGAGAAGCACGAGGCCCGGGTTGGCGAGGCACAGCAACAGCTCCAGGGCGCGATAGAGAGATTTGAGTCCCTGGAGCGCGATTGTAAGGCGCAAGAGTCCGAATTGGCGAAGGCCCGCCAGAGCGCGCAGGATGCACGAGCCGAAGCCCAGAGCGCCCTCCAGGAAATTCAGGCGGCCAAGAAGATTACATCGGGTAAGTCTTTCACCCTGCATAGCAAGTATGTAGAAGAAACGTTCCTTGTACTTATCCTGAATTTGGGTTTTCCAGGGGCATTTACGGATCTGCCACACAATGTATCCGATGCTGTCGAGCATTATAGAGCCGAAGAAGGGATGTCTACGGAGAAGCTATTCTGGTCCCAACATCTGGGATCCGAACATCCGGTGCCCTTCAGCGACCAGCTAAAGCAGTTGGTCGAGCTGCACAGGTTGGCAGAGCTAGCCATGAAGGACCTGATAGTTCGGCTGTGGCCTGCCGATCCTATACCTAGCAGCTACTTCGGACTTGTGCAACGGCTTGTGAGTGCCTGTCCGCGGCTCGAAGCCGTGAAGCGGTCGGTCTGTATTGAAGGTGCGCGTATGGCCTTTGCCCGCGTCAAGACGCATTGGGCGAAGCTGGATGCCAAGAAGCTGATGACCGAGGGACCGCCGGAGGGCAAGGAGCATCGTCGACCCGAGCACTATTTTGATGGTGTTCTGGAGGGGTCCCGCCTTTTGGCGGAGCAATGTTCGAAGGATGTTATATTCTCATGAGAACATGTATATTACCTTGCCCTGTAATATGGAACAATGATGTTATGTAGTATAATGCTTATGATTTAAATTTTACCTCCTGTGCGGCCGTTTATTAAATCTGAGGGTTGACCAGTCGTCGGCTTCTGCCCCCACGTAGATAGTACGGGGGTGTTCGGGATAAATCTAAACACTCTTTACTCCACATTCTGGTCCTTAAAGAAGATGTTTAGCGCAACGAACAAGGCAATCAGACTATGTGGCCTTTACCGCCCTCACTTAGCCATAGGAGTTTGACAATTAAGAAAGTTGACGAAGCCCCTGGTGTTCGGAAGGCCGAATTAGGGGTGTTATACACGCCTAATCGGAAGAACCGATTCTTCGCAAGAAGCGGAAAAAATCTCCAACGATTTGGAACCTCTCGAACAGCTGACCGGCTCTCGCTGCATCATGACAGTCAGTTTTCGGCTTTCTCTACTGAGGTGCTCGTCCGGAAGAACTGGGACACAATCGCAGTAGTTCTTCCTTTACTACCCTAGCCGATATAGCGGAACGTAAGGTAGTAAACACAAGAGCCGTACAAGCCAACTATTGACCAAAGACATGATTCGGAGCCGATGCATATAATGCTATAAGTTCGGGGTGCCGAACTATACTGTAGAAGTGTTCGGACTTTTATTGCCGTGATGCGGGGTGATATGAAGCCCCTGGCGTAGCAGTACGTACCATGATGTACGTGTGCAATGAGTAATAGATACTAAGGTGAGGAAACGGAAAAATGAAGTAATGAGCTGACGCCACCATTTATTCACCATTGTGATGTAACTAGTACGTCGAGGCATACTTTGTACAAGTAATGCGATAAGCGAGTAAGGCTATTTAACATGCCGTAACCAAGAGCGAGCGGCGTGTGGGTATGTAAAACAAGTATGGTAATCGTTTATTAGAGATCACCTGAGGGTTCCCTTGTACGCCAAAGCTTCTTGCCTCCTTGGTGTGTTCTGCAAGCGGGTCGTCCGTGTGGACCACGAAAAAATAAGAAAACTCGTAAAAAGGAAAGTAAAAACGTGCAAATCCCAGGGTCTATCAAGCCGTACTGTGGATCGCGAGCGAGTTATGCCTCCGTCAGTACCCATGGGGTTTTGAGTGCATAGTTTGTATGTGCGCGGTACTAATACCATTGCCTCATCGGGGCTGGGACGGAGGCCAAATTGCTAGTTTGGCTCGTGACGAGCCGGGTTGTCCTTCTACAGTGTAGTCCGGACCCTCTTAATGGTGTCTAGGGGCTCGGCAGCCGGATTATAGTGCTGCTTGAGAAGGCCACTCTGTACTTCTGCTGCTAGGGCGGCGGTGTGCTCCTCTGTACGGAGGGAGCGTTCCGTGTTTCCATTTACTGGAATGACGCCACGTGGACCAGGCACCTTGAGCTTGAGATAAGCATAATGTGGCACCGCGTTGAATTGAGCGAATGCGGTTCGTCCTAGCAGTGCGTGATAACCGCTGCGAAATGGGACGATATCGAAGGTTAATTCTTCGCTTCGGAAGTTATCCGGGTAACCGAATACTACCTCCAGCGTTATTGAGCCCGTACAATGGGCCTCTACGCCTGGTATGACTCCTTTAAAGGTAGTCTTTGTTGGTTTGATTCGTGAGGGGTTAATGCCCATCTTCCGCACTGTGTCCTGATAGAGCAGGTTGAGGCTGCTACCACCGTCCATTAGGACTCGTGTCAGGTGAAATCCGTCGATGATTGGGTCGAGGACCAGTGCGGCTGAACCGCCATGGCAGATGCTGGTTGGATGATCTTGGCGATCGAAGGTGATCGGGAACGACGACCACGGAATGAATTTTGGGGCGACTGGCTCTACCGCGTAGACGTCCCTAAGTGCTCGCTTACGCTTCCTTTTGGGGATGTGTGTAGCGTATATCATGTTCACCGTTTTGACTTGAGTGGGAAATTTCTTTTTTCCCCCAGTGCTCTGCTGTCGGGGCTCCTCGTCATCGTCCTCGCTCTGTGATTCCCCTTCCTTGTTTTTCCTGTTTACCTTGCTGGCTTGTTTAAAGACCCGGCAATCTGTGTTAGTATGGTTTGCCGGGTTGTCTGGGGTGCCATGTATCTGGCAAGGATGATCGAGTATGCGGTCCAAGCTGGATGGTCCTCCGCTGCTCCTTTTATAGGGCTTCTTGCGCTGGCCGAACTTGGAGCCACTGATTCTGGCGTGAACTGTTGTGTCATCGGTGTTATCGCCATTGCTTCGGCGTTTGTGTCTGTTGCGCCGGAGCTTGCCGATGCTGTTTTTGGCCTCGGAGGGGCCTGTGTCGTTGGTTGTGTTTGTACTGCGAGCCAGCCAACTATCCTCTCCCGCGCAAAAGCGGGTCATAAGTGTCGTGAGGGCTGTCATGGACCTCGGTTTTTCCTGGCCGAGGTGGCGGGCGAGCCATTCGTCCCGGATGCTATGCTTAAAGGCCGCTAGGGCTTCGGCATCCGGACAGTCAACGATCTGGTTCTTTTTGGTTAGGAATCTAGTCCAGAATTTTCTGGCTGATTCTCCAGGTTGTTGAACTATGTGGCTTAGGTCATCGGCATGTGGTGGCCGGACATAAGTTCCTTGGAAGTTATCAAGGAAAGCCTCTTCCAAGTCCTCCCAGCTGCCGATGGAATTCTCAGGCAGGCTATTTAACTAGTGTCGAGCTGGTCCTTTGAGCTTTAATGGGAGGTATTTGCTAGCGTGGAGGTTGTCTCCTCGGGCCATGTGGATGTGGAGGATAGCATCTTCGATCCATACTGCGAGATCGGTTGTTCCGTCGTATGATTCAATATTGACGGGCTTGAACCCCTCGGCGAATTCGTGATCCAGCACCTCGTCTGTGAAGCAGAGAGGGTGTGCGGCGCCTCTATAGCGGGCCGCATTGCGCCGTAGCTCTGATGGAGTCCGTCTGCGGCATTCGGCCCGGGCGTGGTTAGGTTTGTCACGTCCGAATAGGTAGCCGTCGTCGTGCCTCGAGGCACGTCCTCGCGATCCGTAGATCGATCTTGTATGTCCTGCTCTACTGTCCAGGGTCTGCCGGAGGTCGTACGTGTGACCCCGAACTCTTCCGTCTCTATTTTTACGGGGCGGTGGGGCAGACTGCTGTTCGGCCTGAGTTGCCGCTTTATCCCGACCGCGGGGTGGCCGGTCGGCCGCCCTGTCTCAACCACGTGGTGTTCGTTCCGCATTACGCGAGGGAGATGTGTGCTCCGGTGCCTCCTCATCAAATTGGTAGCAGTCTGCGTTTTGGGTAGCTCTTGGCTGGGCGCTTGAGGCCGTATTCTTCGGCTCTCAGGACGTCAGTCCATCTGTCGACGAGCAGATCTTGTTCAGCTTGAAGCTGCTGCTGTTTCTTTTTCAGGCTCCTTGTAGTGGCTATGAGCTAAAGCTTAAAGCCTTGTAGAGGATCCTCAGGCATGATGAAGTCTTCGTTGCCGAGGCTTGTCTCCTCCTCGGAGGGTGGACGGTAACTATCGTCCTCTGAGTCATCTTGTATGGCCTGTTCATCAGGCTTATCTTGCCCGTTGTCGTGTTCCTCCTGTTCGGATGCAGCTCCGACAGGGTCTTCATTGTTTTCGGTGTCGCCCGGAGTACTATTTTCCCCGGTGCCAGTGTTGCCATCCTTTGAGCGACGGGGCTTAGAGCGGCGTTTGGGCTGCCGGCGCTTGGACTGCGTCTTGGAGGTTTTATTCGCATCTGACTCTTCTTTGTCATCGCCAGATCCTTTAGGTGTATCAACCATGTACACGTCGTACGAAGAGGTGGCCGTCCAACGTCCAATAAATGGCGGGTCTTGGCCTTGCTCCTTGTCGGCATCGTCTTCCATGCCGTCGATGTCTTCGGAGCCATAGTCAAGCACGTCGGTTAAGTCATCGATAGTGGCTATGAAGTGGGTGGCGGGTGGGAAGCAAAGTTCCTCGTCATCCGCCTCTAGCTCAAACCGAACATAGTTCGGCCGTGAGTCTTCCTCTAGGGACAAGTTCTTTAAAGAGTTTAGCACATCACCAAAAGCTGAGTGCTGGAAGATGTCTGCGGCGCTGAATTCGAAAATCGATAACCGATCCAGCTCGGTGTCCGCAGGCGTACCTGGTCCGGAACGTATAGCCGGAGACGAGTCCGGAGTTCCATTGACGCAAACATTGCAGGATGTAGAGTCCGTGTGCGGCTCCAACGCCGCGGACTTTGTGGCCTCGGAGGGCACGATCTGCTTCGGTTCTGAGGCCGTCGGAGCGACAGGAACCATCTCCTGGATGTGATCTGATGACAGCTTTAAGTCATGTTCATCGGAGCGAGGGGGATCGATTGCCACGGTCTCGAATCCATTGAAGATCAAGTCTCCACGGACGTCCGCGACGTAGTTCAAGCTTCCAAATCTGACCTGATGGCCACGGGCGTAGCTATCGACTTGCTCTAGATGGCCAAGCGAGTTGGTGCGCAGTACGAAGTCGCTGAGCACAAAGATTTTTCCGGAGAGGAAGGTTTCTCCCTGGACGACGCCATTACTGACGATCGAAGGGGCCATCGAATCCTTTTGCCGACGGCACAGTGGAACTCTCAATGAAAGCACCAGTGTCGGTGTCAAAACCGGCGGATCTCAGATAGGGGGTCCCGAACTGCGCATCTAGGATCGATGGTAACAGGAGACGGGGGACACGATGTTTACCCAGGTTCGGGCCCTCTCTATGGAGGTAATACCCTACTTCCTGCTTGATTGATCTTGATGAATATGAGTGTTACAAGAGTTGATCTACCACGAGATCGTAATGGCTAAACCCTAGAAGTTTAGCCTATGTGAATATGGTAATGAGTCTCTCCCTATCCGGACTACGCTCTCCGGTTTATATAGACACCGGAGAGATCTAGGGTTACATGGAGTCGGTTACATCAGAGGGAATCTTCACAGTTGGTCGCCAAGCTTGCCTTCCACGCCAAGGAAAGTCCAATCCGGACAAGGGTATAGTCTTCGGCCTTCATATCTTCACAGCCCATCAGTCCGGCCCAATGAATAATAGGCCGGACACCCGAGGACCCCTTAGTCCAGGACTCCCTCGATGAGCCCCGGCCACCGCCCTGCGCCACCAGCCGGGTCCCCGGCGACAAATCCAGCCGGATCTGGCCGGAAACCAGCTCGCCCGCAACCACCTACAACGCCGCCGCCATGTTAGATCCGCCGCCGCTACGGGTGCGCCCACCACCGCGAGGCCTCCACGCCGCCACCCCGGACCAATAGCCCCGCCGCCGGACCAAGCAGCCACGCCGCCGCGCCCCCGAAAGAGCAGCGCCGCTGTCCGAGCAAGGCGCCCCGTGCCGCCGCCGCCCGAGCAAGGTGAGACGAGGCCCCGCCGCCGCCAATACCAAACGGGCTTCGCCCGCCGGTGCGAACGGGCGGCGGCGAGGGAGGAAGACGAGGGGAGGGGGCCCGGCCGACGATGCCCTAGGGTTTTCCCCTGGTCGTCCGCGGGGACGACGCAGGAGGAGTAAGGGAGGAGGGGGAGGAGGGGAGCCTGATGTTCCGTGTGTGTGAGAGCCACAAATTTATTTGGAAAGCATTGATTATCATATAAACTTACGGCTATTCATTTTCTCAAGATAAGATAGGTAATTTCGCTGGCAATCGAGGGGGCATCATAATCGTCTACGGCACATGTATGTATGTACCAAACTTGCATCCATCATCACGATCAGACACATACAATTGCATGCCCTACTCATTTCCCTAGTTATGTGCATGTACTTGGCCTTACAATTGTACATCCGTGAGTGAGTGCATACAACTTACAGGCACCTACATACATATGCACGTGTGAAGTCATTATATAGATACACATCTTAAGTTAGTCTTCCGTACATTTCTGTCCATTAATTATTTGTTATTTGTTCAATCCAGAGTGAAATATAGCTGTCAGCTGTGTGTGTCATCCCCAACTACAAGTTGTTCGTTCTTCTTGTTGTAAGCCTCCCTATGTTTTGCACTATAAGCTTTATAACTCTTTTTTTATAGGCCATCCCCTCCGATTTCTATTAAAGCAACAATTTAGTACACCGACATTACTCCTACAATTCTACCAACATTTCTCCATCGCATATCATTACAAAATCCTAAAAAATTTCCGTGCCCCAAAGGGGAAGTCAAGCAATAATGAGGGAACTTGACCCACACCTGACGAAAGAGTTTGGTAGCTTGAAGGAAGCAGAAGCAAAACATGTTTTCTTTCTGTCCCAACCTCCAGAGGCTCCTCCCTGTATGACATAGTCCATTGGATTGGGGCAATGGTACGCACCTATGTTTGCACAAGAACTAAACAGAAAGATCACCTAATAGCTCCAGTCATAGCTCAACAGGAAAACAACAAGGAACATCAACTTTTAACCCCCGGACTAAATCATCTAAACAAGAAAAAGCCAAAAGAGAACTAATGCATCCACGGAAAATTCTTCTTCAAAGACTTGGTGCCACACCAAGGGAAACTGTAGAGGAGATATTCAGCCATTGATTTTAAGAACGTCTGGGAAGCTCTATATACCTCATTTGCCACCGGCTCTTTGAGTCTTGCCTTAGCTTGAGGACCATTCGATGTTCTTCCTTTATCTGCAAAACTGTCCAGTTTGTCATCCAATGACACATTACTTTTATTAGCACTATGGAATCATTAAACTCTTTTTTATCTCAAATAAAATGTCATTTCTACATATCCATAATTCCAGGTTATAGCATATATATACCAACCAAAACCGGTTGTTTGTTTTCTTTTGAATAACTCTTAATCCACCTTTCAAAACGAACGGTTAGATTTTAATGGGTATTCCTTAAATTAGTTGTACATTTCAAAAGACTCCTGAAAGGATTGGTTGACATAATTGATGTACAAAGATGTTCTATAAGCATTGTGTGTTTGACATAATTGATGTACAAAGATGTTCTATAAGCATTGTGTGTTTGACATAATTGATGTACAAAGATGTTCTATAAGCATTGTGTGTTTGACATAATTGATGTACAAATAACACAGACTCCTGAAAGGATTGGTTGGAGCCGGCCTAAATTTGTTCAGCTGGACAACTTGCCCCGCGATAATCAATTCTTAGAAAGGACATGTACAGTACACATGAGCCTAGCTAGAGGAAGATCACCAAACCTGATTCTTGCTTGTATTTACCTACACCGCATATATAGTATTCGCTCCGTTTCATAATTCTTGTGGTGGTTCTAGGTCAATGAAGGGAGTGCTGAAGAGAGACACACATATAAATGGGACTGGGCGGACTGGCTGCAGGAAGCGTATGATGCGTATGCTCCAACAGCCACATCGATGCATGTATACACCTGGCGTGTACCGTGTACGTACCATGATATGCACTGATCACTGGGTGATGGTCGGTACACGTACATAGGATATATACGCGCGTGCCACCCTTTATTCCGTCGCGCTGATCGTACATACTGTGCTTGAATAGGGTGGCTGCATGTGCCCTAATCAACGTACGTACACAGACTGTTGCTGCTCCATATCCATCTCTATCTCAAGTCTCTGAAATCTCTCTCTTCTTCTTCTTCTCTCTCTCTCTCTCTCTCTCTCTCTCTCTCTCTCTCTCTCTCTCTCTCTCTCTCTCTCTCTCTCTCTCCTGGAGAGAATCTGATCGTGTTGATCTTAGCACGTACACATGAATACATATCGATCGTATCTGCCGTCGTCATATCGTTATCTGCTTCATTGCATAGGGGCGACTAGATGCTTAGCTGAAACGATGAAACTACCGGTGACATCGCAGTTCCTTAGCGCGGGCGTGCACGTACACACGTACGTATTTACCAACTTTATCTCATCGTTAGGTCCACTAGATTTCTACCTTTCTCTCGTGGCAGAAGAAAAGAACGACAGTAGTACTACACAGTGTGGGACACATGAGATTAAGATCAAATCGTACTTCTCGGTTTATAAGAGATTATAATGATAATACTGTAAGACTAGCTGGATATGTGGATAGATGCGCGTACCTTGCTTTAAGTTAATCACACGTACTGTCCATAATTAATCCCCCAGCTGTATGTATGCCCCATAGATATGTACTTGGTTGCTTAATCAAGTAACATACCAATTAATCGATCGCCCGGTAATCGTCTGTACGAACACATGACTTACTTGCAAGCAAAATTTAACAAGGCAGACACGTAGGAACACATAAAGGCCGGGAGAGAGAAAGAGAGATGTGGAGACCGGAGAGAGAGAGAGATGATGGTGATGATGAGATGGATGAACAGGGCTAACTATATGTGGAGTGTATGATAATGGACTAATAATTAGCCCTGACTGATGCTAAATGCGGCCGCGTCCACAGTGGCAGAGTTGCTGAGTACTAGCTTCGTCCTGATTTCTTGGTCATTTAGTATTTTGTGCTAAATTTTGATCATATATTTAATTAATGCTTCTAAAATTTTAATGCATGTCACACTATTGGAAACTATATTCAAACGAATCTAACGATATAAATTCTTTTATGACATGCGTTAACATTTTATTTGTTAAATCTATAGTCAAATTTTGATAAAAAAAACGAAAAGGACCAATAAAGTAGAACGGAGGTAGTACATCACTGT
The DNA here is from genome assembly GCF_018294505.1 of Triticum aestivum. Taxonomy (NCBI): domain Eukaryota; kingdom Viridiplantae; phylum Streptophyta; class Magnoliopsida; order Poales; family Poaceae; genus Triticum; species Triticum aestivum. The sequence continues at coordinate 474,725,920 of NC_057811.1, forward strand.
GGGGCTCCGGACTAGCAAAGCGGGGCTGCCTTGCGAGCCTGCATCACCTCCTCCCTCCCCTCTTCTCCCTCTCTACCTAGCTAAAGCCACCACCGCATCACCCGGAGTTCGTGCTGCGCAAGCGTCGTCGTCCCCGATCGATTGCGACGCCGGCCAGTGCACGCCCGCCCTTGTTCCCCTCCTCTGTTTCCGTTTAATTTCCCCGCCCCCTGCGCCTGGGAGTTAATGCGTAGAGTACTTACTCCATTGCTGGCTAGCTCTCCATCCGTCCGGCCGTGCCAATATGTTGTTAGTCCCTCTCCAGCAAGCTACATATCTCTTAATTAATTTAACTTCATTCCATGGAATGATTTACTAAGCATGGAATGATTTACTACTCATCAACTTGTCATACTGGTTGTATATACATGCATATATATACAATCTCGATCCTATGCAATTCCTGCAAGTCCTGTGTTGCTTCTAGCACAAGTTTCTCTTAAGATTTTTAAGCGGGCTACCACTTAAAAATTCTTTGGATTAATTATTGTGTCTAACTCTGCAGAACTGCATGTAAAATTCTTTGGATTAAAGGAATTGGCTTGCAACTGGCATCTCATATCACCTTTTTTCCCCCACCCCTTCCCCTATATGGGCACTTCTACCAAGAAACTTAAAATTCCACAATGTTTGGACACTTCATAGTCAATTTTTACTAATTAACTTAAAAGGACTAGTGCGTACTTTCCTTTGCCCCTCGACCTCTCTTTCTTTGTGTAATTGTACGACAGGATACGTATGATCTAATTATGCACATACGTTTGCGTATACGCTTGGGGGATCCTAATCAACGTCCACTGAAGCTTCTGTTGCTAATTGTGCGTCTGGCTGGCCATGGTGGTATGCAGATGTGGCGAAGCTGAGCACAAACGAGTGGTACTTCTTCAGCTTCCGCGACCGCAAGTACGCGACGGGGCTGCGCACGAACCGCGCCACCAGGTCCGGCTACTGGAAGGCCACCGGCAAGGACCGCGTCATCCGCAGCCCGAGGTCGTCGTCATCCCTCTCCGGCCGTGCCGCCATCGTCGGCATGCGCAAGACCCTCGTGTTCTACCGCGGCCGTGCGCCCAAAGGCACCAAGACCTGCTGGGTCATGCACGAGTTCCGCATCGAGAACCCTCACTCCCCACCCAAGGTGGGTTCAATTGCGATATAAATCTGATGTCATCTGAGATTAGTTGATAAGCGGCGCTAATATGCACGTTTGCATTTGAACTTTTGTGTGCAGGAGGACTGGGTGTTGTGCAGAGTTTTCCACAAGAAGAAAGCCGACACGGACTACGCCATGGATGGCGAGCCGGAGCTCGGCGGCGGTGCCGTGTGCGGATCCAACTACCTAAGCTCCTCGTCCTGCCACGATCCGGAACAGTATCACCACTCGCCTATGGCGTCGTTCCCTTCCATCGGCGCGGGCGGCGACCATTACCAGCTCCTGCCCTGTGATCATCACCACCCACACGGCGCGGCAGGCGTCTCGCTCAACGATGTCCACCCCTTTGACGGCATGCCGCAACTGCTGAGCTATGACAGTATCCTCGACTTCAGCCAGCAAGTCCAGGGCGGACGCAGTGCAGCGGCTTGTTTGAGAGCCGGCGCAGATGATCAGTGTGATGGGGCGCTGATGGACCTAGGGCTGGAGGAGCACTACAACTACAACAGCTTGATGTAGATGTGTATATATATGATGTAGATCGGTGGGTGCTGCGTGCCGTTATACGTTAGATGACACGAACCGGTACGTTGACTCGGTGCAACAAATCATATCCCCGGGGAGATAGACAAGCTGACCACGCACGTACCGGTACACCGGCTACGATAAGACGCACACCCAACGGGACAGGCATAGACATTTGTTACATAGGAAGCGTCACTGTTCGTACCTCATCTAATAAACTTCATCTAAAAAATGATTTGTATATTTCTGGTGCCAAGAATAGCTTATTCCTCTTGAAAGCTTAATTACTACTTCCCCGTCCCAATTATTGAAGTTATGGGCTTGTCCAAAGTCAAACTTGTTTAAGTTTGACCACGTCTATAGAAAAATATATTAGCATCTAAAACATGAGATTAGTCTCATGAGATTCTTTATGAAATATGTTTCCGTACTATTTGTATTTTGTTCTGTAGATGTTGGCACATTTTCTATAGAGTTTCTCAAAGATAAAGAAGTTTGACTTTGTACAAGCCAATAACTTCAATCATTTTGGAACGAAGGGTGCAATTAGGATTCTGAAATTGTATTCAATGTTGGAATATTAGGCAAGTTCATGATTAATTCCAGTAAATAATTCATGACTAGAAGAGATACTAGCATGCAATAATCTAGCAAACTAGAAGAACAGCAAGACATGCATAACAGTAGCACACACGTAACAATAGCTGTAGAAACAGACATGAACAGAGGATGTTGGACGTACTGATCGTTAGCTATTATGGGTGCGACAGTGTTGATGACGATGTTGGCGACGATCTGCTGCTGACGGCGATGAATACGACGATGAGTAGCACTGCCCGACTTGGACCGAAGACGACCCGTGATGACGAATTTGAGCAGTCGCGCACAGCGCTTCCCAAAAACCTAATTCGTCCTCTCCCGGTGCAGGATCGCAAAGACGAACGGTTCCGGAGACCTGCTCTCCCACGCGCCGATGCACGCCGGCGTTTGGGATGGAGTAGACTACGATAGCGGCGCAAGTTGTGAGATGAGGCAAAACCCTAGGTGTTTTTCGGTGTGTCTCTGGCCGCAGCCGGTAGCTGTATATATATTAGGACCAGAGGCGGTATTGTGTCGCGACCACAATCCCAAGCCGACTCGGTTTCTAATTTGTATACTTACCGGACAAGAAATCAAAAACTTGTCTGCCAAGACATAAAAATAAAACGGCAAAAGGAAGCTGCGCTCCTGCAAGGAGACGGACCAGATTTCGGCGGACCATTCACGTGCATGTACGCCTCGCCTCGCCTCGCCTCGCCACGCCACGGCCCGGCAAGGCGAGGCGAGGCGAGCGAGCGCGCGCGTGTGGTTTTCCCTTTCTCTTCTCACACACCACTTAGAGTGGTGGAGAGAACCCACGATATAAAGAGGTCCAACTCTTCTTCAACTTCCGGGGTGGGACTAAACTTAGCACCACCACTTGCCATTTTACACATGGGCTTTGAGATTTCAGAAATTGCTATGGGCCTAGCCCATTAATTCTAACAATCCCCCACCAGATCTCAAATACCCATTTAGAGATTTGCCTTCTCTCACCACTTGTTTAATATACCAGTGTTTCAGCAGAGACTGTTAAGTTGAACTTCTGCCTAGAACTTTAAGCTACATCCATTCACAACTTGACAATGGACTATGCCTTGAATTGCTAGTTTTGTGTGAACAGGTTTCACTCAAAGTCTTAACCAGTACCTGACCGCCAGTAGGCTACCCCGCGGTTTGGAGCTTATACGTCATACTCCCTGGTCTCTTCGTGAGCTTAATAGAGATCACCCAAATCTCATAGACTGCGACGTTTACAGTCAGAACTCATATAGGTGTGTTCTTTCAAGACTGCTCTGTAGGACAACATCTTTGCTAATTATAGCCAATAGAACCACATTAAGGCATGTTGCCAACCTGCCTTACAGATCTGAGCCTTACAACTCTGAGAGTTTTGCATCTTCACTTGGAGACGATCATAAGTTATTACTCTCCTCAGTTAACCAATAGCTTGTTCTTCCCAGATCCTAATTCACGGGATCTCTGATCACAAAGGTTGGGTTACTACTATGGTGTAACATCTATGGGTCTCATACCCATCTCCCTCGATGCAATATCTATCACATTTCGTGATAGTCCCTGCCAGGTTTTTGTCTGTTTGTATATACGTAACAGTTATTACTCCGGAGTTTCTCAACTTCCTGACAGACTTCAAACGTCTTTTCACGTGTCTTGATGACTTTGCATTATCTTTAGAATTGTTCACTTTAGCGATAACCGTTTGGTTATCACAATTCATAAGAATAGCCGGTACAGGTTTTTCAACAACCGGCAAGTCCATCAAGAGCTCACGCAGCCATTCTGCCTCAACAGTAGCTGTGTCCAAAGCAGTTAATTCTGCTTCCATAGTTGACCTTGTCAATATGGTTTGCTTGCAAGACCCCCATGACACTGCGCCACCACCATGAGTAAATACATACCCACTTGTTGCGTAAAGTACATCAACATCGGAGATCCAATTTGAATCACTATATCCTTCTAGCACAGCAGGATGCCCTGAATAAGTAATTCCGTAACTCATAGTACCTCTCAGATAGCGCAAGACCCTTTCTAGTGCATGCCAATGATCATCACCCGGGTTGGACATGAACCTACTCAGTTTGCTCACAGCAAAAGAGATATCTGGTCTTGTAGCGCTAGCTAAGTACATGAGTGAACCGACAATTTGAGAGTATCTTAATTGATCTCTCGTTTCTTTCTTGTTCTTTCTGAGTGTCACGCTGGGATCATAAGGTGTTGGAGAAGGCTTGCTATCCATAAAACCGAATCGGTTCAAGACCTTCTCAACATAGTGAGATTGCGTTAATGTAATCCCACTCTCATCCTTAATAAGTTTGATGTTTAGAATTACATCGGCTTCTCCCAGATCTTTCATGTCAAAACTTTTTGATAGAAAACACTTGACCTCATTAATTGCATTAATGTTTGTACCAAAGATCAGTATGTCGTCCACATACAAACATAATATGACACTATTGCCCCCACCATGGCGATAGTAAACACACCTATCAGCATCGTTAATGACAAATCCTGCAGAAGTCAGAGTTCTTTCAAACTTCTCATGCCATTGCTTAGGTGCCTGTTTCAGACCATACAAAGATTTTAACAACTTGCACACCTTTCTCTCTTCACCCTTTACCACAAACCCGTCAGGCTGATCCATATAGATCTCCTCTTCCAACTCTCCATTGAGAAAAGCTGTCTTTACATCCATTTGATGAATGATAAGACCAGAAGAGGCAGCCAAGGAAAGTAACACTCGAATGGTGGTCATTCTAGCAACGGGTGAATAGGTGTCAAAGTAATCTTCGCCTTCTTTCTGAGTGTAGCCCTTGGCCACTAGCCGCGCCCTGTACTTATCAATAGTACCATCAGGCTTTAGCTTCTTTTTGAACACCCACTTACAGCCCACAGGTTTACAACCATATGGTCTATCAGTTAGTTCCCAAGTTCCATTAGAAAGAATTGAGTCCATCTCATTATGAACAGCTTCTTTCCAATCATCTACATCCGGAGATGCATATGCTTCTGCAATCGTCTTGGGTGTGTCGTCCACAAGGTATACAATGAAATCATCACCAAAGGATTTTGCAATCCTTTGTCTCTTGTTCCTTCTAGGAACTTCATTGTTATCCTTATCAAGGACTTCCTCATGTGATTGTTCGAAATATTCATCAGTTGTACTAGATTTAGGTATTATCTCAGAAGAAAATCTAGCAATGCTATGCATATCTTTCATAGGAAATATGTTCTCAAAAAATGTTGCATCACGAGATTCCATTATAGTATCAACATGCATATCAGGTACTTCAGATTTTACCACTAAAAACCTATAAGCAATGCTCCGTTGAGCATACCCTAGAAAGACACAATCCACTGTCTTTGGTCCAAGTTTGCGTTTCTTAGGAATAGGAATATTGACCTTTGCCAAACATCCCCAAGTGCGCAAATAAGAAAGTGATGGTTTTCTCCCAACCCACTCCTCATAAGGGGTTTTCTCCTTATTATTGTTGGGAACTCTATTCAGGACATGACATGAAGTCAATAGAGCCTCCCCCACCATGCCTTAGATAAACCAGCAGTGTCTAACATGGCATTCACCAAGTCAGTCAATGTGCGGTTTTTCCTCTCGGCCACTCCATTTGATTGAGGTGAATAGGGAGGCGTCCTCTCATGAATAATACCATGTTCCTCACAAAATTCATCAAAAACTTTTGGAAAATACTCTCCACCACGATCGGACCTAAGACGCTTGATCTTTCTCTCTAGTTGATTCTCAACTTCAGCTTTATAGATTTTAAAGTAGTCTAATGCTTCATCTTTAGTTTGCAACAAATAAACATAGCAAAATCTAGTCGCATCATCAATCAAAGTCATGAAATATCTCTTTCCACCTTTTGTCAACACACCATTCATCTCACAAAGATCAGAATGTATGAGTTCTAGAGGTGCCAAGTTTCTCTCCTCGGCAGCCTTATGAGGCTTTCGAGGTTGCTTAGATTGCACACAACTATGGCACTTTGAACCTTTGGCAACTGTGAAGTTCGGAATTAAACTCATGCTGGATAGCCGAGACATTAAACCAAAATTAATATGACATAAACAAGAGTGCCAAATACTTGCATCATCATTAACACTAGCACAAATTTGGTTTATTGACTTATTGCAAAAATCTGAAAGAGAAAAGCGGAACAAGCCTCCGCACTCATAGCCTTTTCCTATAAATTGTCCAAATCTTGACACGATTACTTTATTGGACTGTAAAACTACCTTAAATCCATCTCGACATAGAAGGGAGCCGCTAACTAGATTCTTGTTCATAGTAGGGACATGCTGCACGTTCCTTAGTTGCACGATCTTTCCCGAAGTAAACTTCAGATCCACCGTGCCAATGCCACGAACAGAAGCATGTGACCCATTCCCCATTAGGACGGAAGAATCCCTTGCGACCTGATAAGAAGTAAAGAGGGAGATGTCAGCACACACATGAACGTTAGCACCCGAATCAATCCACCACGAAGATGATTGAAATACTAAAAGCACAATAGGTAAATTACCATACCCATCAGTATTGCTAGCGGTCACCATGTTGACAGTCTTGGAGCTTGTTTTCCCTCTGCGGTCTGCACGTTCAAGGCATTCCTTGGAAAAGTGTCCAGGCTTCCCACAGGCGTAGCACTCTAGCTCAGCCTTGTTGAACTTCTTCTTCTTGAAGGTAGTAGTCTTGGTAGGCTTGTTCAAAACAGGTTTGTTCTTCCCTTTGTTCTTGTTCTGTGGGTACCTCTACACCATGTTAGCAGTAGGCTGAACCTCACCTCCTTTTTCAGTAGTATCTTTAGCCCGAGCTTTTTCTTCAACATCAAGAGATGCAATCAGATTTTCAACTGATATCTCCTGTCTCTTATGCTTCAGAGTTGTGGCGAAATTCCTCCATGAAGGAGGCAACTTTGCAATCATGCACCCAGCCACGGATTTGTCGGGTAGAACATATTTAAGGAGTTCAAGTTCCTTCACAATGCACTGTATCTCATGAGCTTGTTCAACCACAGAACGGTTATTCACCATTTTATAGTCATGAAAACTCTCCATGATGTACAGTTCACTGCCTGCATCTGTTGCACCGAATTTTGCATTCAGTGCATCCCACAGAATCTTTCCGTCGTTTATGTGCATGTACACATCACACAGACGGTCAGCAAGAACACTCAGAATGCATCCCACAAACATAGTATTGGCTTCCTGGAATTTTCTCCGATCTTCGTCGGTCATTCCCTCTGGAGCACCAACACTATCGTGGAAAACTTTCAAAGCAGTAAGCCAGAGCGTGGTCTTCACCTGCCACCTCTTAAAGTGCACACCGGTAAACTTATCCGGCCTCAGTGCATCAGCGAATCCAGCCATAGTTAACTCAGGAAATTGCCTATAATTAGGTTTTTGGATTGTTGGAATATTAGGCAAGTTCATGATTAATTCCAGTAAATAATTCATGACTAGAAGAGATACTAGCATGCAATAATCTAGCAAACTAGAAGAACAGCAAGACATGCATAACAGCAGCAAACACGTAACAATAGCTGTAGAAACAGACATGAACAGAGGATGTTGGACCTACTGATCGTTAGCTATTATGGGTGCGACAGTGTTGATGACGATGTGGGCGACGATCTGCTGCTGACGGCGATGAATACGACGATGAGTAGCACCGCCCGACTTGGACGGAAGACGACCCGTGATGACGAATTTGAGCAGTCGCCCACAGCGCTTCCCAAAAAGCTAATTCGTCCTCTCCCGGTGCAGGATCGCAAAGATGAACGGTTCCGGAGACCTGCTCTCCCACGCGCCGATGCACGCCGGCGTTTGGGATGGAGTAGACTACGATGGCGGCGCAAGTTGTGAGATGAGGCAAAACCCTAGGTGTTTTTCGGTGTGTCTCTGGCCGCAGCCGGTAGCTGTATATATATTAGGACCAGAGGCGGTATTGTGTCGCGACCACAATCCCAAGCCGACTCGGTTTCTAATTCGTATACTTACCAGACAAGAAATCAAAAACTTGTCTGCCAAGACATAAAAATAAAACGGCAAAAGGAAGCTGCGCTCCTGCAAGGAGACGGACCAGATTTCGACGGACCATTCACGCGCATGTCGCATGTACGCGCCGCCTCGCCTCGCCTCGCCACGCCACGCCCCGGCCCGGCAAGACAAGGCGAGGCGAGGCAAGCGAGCGCGCGCATGTGGTTTTCCCTTTCTCTTCTCACACACCACTTAGAGTGGTGGAGAGAACCCACTATATAAAGAGGTCCAACTCTTCTTCAACTTCCGGGGTGGGACTAAACTTAGCACCACCACTTGCCATTTTACACATGGGCTTTGAGATTTCAGAAATTGCTATGGGCCTAGCCCATTAATTCTAACATTAAACTAAGGATCGGCAACGAAACTAATTCTTCTACAAGGTAGATGCAAGAGGGGCCTCTACCCCATCAAAGCCCGGTAGATTTCTTCAGCTAAGATGACATACGATGTCACTAGTAGAAAAATGGCCATTTGCCCCGGTTCGTAAGGGCAATCTGTCCCGGTTTTGGAACCGGGACTAAAAGGTCGTTACTAATGCCCTTGGCCTTTAGTCCCGGTTCTTACACGAACCGGGACAGATGGGCCTCCACGTGGCCGCTGCGGCCAGCCCAGGCAGGGGGGCCTTTGGTCCCGGTTGGTGACACCAACCGGGACCAAAAGGCATCCACGCATCAGCAGCTGGCTTGAGCTGAGGTTTTTTTTGAAAGGGGCTGGTTTAGGGGTTTGGGGGTTAATTTAGGTTGTTATTAGCTAGCTAATAGAGAGAAGTGTCCTCTCTTATATCTCCGTGCTTGGTTTACCGACACTACTGCTATGCCTAAACATGGCTTAGATTGAAGTGAAGGCAACATGTGGTGCATGTCAAAAGTAATACTAATCCTAACTTTGATCAAGTTTGGATTGTACTACTTTCGACATGCGGCACATGCATGTTGCCTTCACTTCAATCCAATCCATGTTCATTTCACCCGCTGATGTATAATAACTCTTCATGCTCGCATCATGCATCATCATATATAATAACAAGTCCTACTAATCATCATCATACAACTTCTACTCGTTATTAATAACAAGTCATACGATCATCATCCTCATAGTCATCGAACCAACCCTACTTAATTGTTCTTAGCACATGATCATCAGTATTAGGTAGGACCTAAATACCCACTCTAAGGTAAAATAGCATAAAACAATATAGACCCTGACTCTCCATTATGGTGAATGGAGATCATCCTGTCTCCAATTCTTTTGCTTCCAAGAACCTCCTTACGACTGTCCATACATTTTTTCCATTTTTTGATTAGCATGTCTCCACTTCTTTGAAAAATCCGGTATGGATAGTTGAGATTCGTAGGATGACCTGGATATATGTTCAAAACACGAAGGCTGCCATTCTGATACATCAAATGATGCACACAATCCTCTGGGATTCTCTGTTGAAAAACATAGTAATAACTTCATAGTTAGCAATGATGTACTAGTTTTAGAAGTATGCAAAAGATGCACAGATGTCGTAATAGTAAAAAATCTTATCAGGGTATCTCCATGGTAGTTACCGTAGTTCAACACGTGCACTAGTGGCACGTATTGACCATAATGTTGAGGAGTTTGATTGTAGATATTGTAATTCTTAATATCAGTACAAAATCCGACCAGATGATTTTTCTCATGATAAGTTAATTCGGAGCCATCGGTGTAGTGGGTTTTGTCTACCATGTTCCGCACATTGTTTTAACAATCAAAATAAGCTGTCAATGGAAATAAGCTGTCAACTATTTTGAAATAAACAATATAAATTAGCTAATAACTATGTTTGAGAAACTCGCATAGCGGTAGAATTGGAGGCGTATCAACAAGGACCCAAATGTCCATATTGTCTTGCTCGATTTCAGGATCACCAAGATCCATGGTGACAAGCATACCCTCATCAAAACCATACATCTTGCAAAGTGCTTCCCATTTTTTGCAACCAAAATGACGCTCTCAGAATTGTACAGCTTTACTTCAAAATCCACACCATGATGGGTCCTTAGGTGAATTTTCTTTGTTCCGAAACTTTCATGGTCTTCAAAACCCATCCTCTCTAAGACATAGAGGGTGCTTGGATCCAAGAGACTTATTTTAGTCTGACTAAAAATAGTCTGTTTAAGAGGCTAAAGTTCCAAGCACCGCTGACTAAAGAGGGGCTAAAACTAGTCTTGAGACTAAATTTTTTTAGTCAGGGGTACCCCTACTAAAATGTGAATTAGTCCTCTCTCTCCTCATTTAACTCCTCTCCTTTAACACATGCGAGTTCTGGATTGGAGGGTTTGGAGGATAATAAATGTTCATTAACTTGATTTTAGTCTCTTTAGTATTTGGATCCAAGCATGGGTGAGGCTAGCAAGTTTTAGTCCCACTACTTTTAGTCATGAGACTAAAACGTATCCAAGCATAAAAGATGAAAAGATGAAAAGTACACGTTGAAATATTTGAAGTCGTGCTTAATTACTAAAAAATAACACTTGTCGCCGTTGCATACCGTTTCAACATCGAAGGTCTCCTCGAGCTTAATGCTGAAGCGCCGATCTTCGTCCAGGTGAGGCCCGTCGCACTGACCTCGATCGTCGTGGCACCAGTCGCACTCCCCCGGGAGACTTTCGTCGTCCGAGTACGACATTTACTCTGTTCATAATTCAAATATTAAACATCTACAATTAAATATCACTAGTAGGAAAAGGGGCTTTTACACCGGTTTGTAAGGGCCTTTTGTCCCGGTTTTTGAACCGGGACTAAAGGGTCGTTACTAAAGCCCTAACCCTTTAGTCCCGGTTCTTACACGAACCGGGACAGAAGGTCCTCCACGTGGCCGCTGCTGCCAGCCCAGGCAGGGGGGCCTTTGGTCCCGGTTGGTGCCACCAACCGGGACCAATAGGGGGGCCTTTGGTCCCGGTTTGTGCCACCAACCGGGACCAATAGGCAGGGCCTTTGGTCCCGGTTGGTGCCACCAACCGGGACCAATAG